>NW_028145639.1:1062500-1105000 GCF_977016875.1 Pavona decussata
ATATTGTGTGTCGTCTATAATGTATTTATGTTGCATTTTTTGGTTAATGGCAAAATAAACGAATTGAATTGAATTGTTAGGTAGGTGTCCCCAATTTGCGGTATTGCAGCAAGCTAGAATCACTGACACATTAATAAAGCTATTATCATTATCATTATCATTATCATTATTAATTGAAAAGCTCATTGCATAATCAACCTATGGTGCTTTAGCTCAGATTTACTAATTTTTGTTGTTGTTGTTGTTTTGTATTTGGCTTTGAATTCCTTCAGGAAATGTTGCCCCATTATTTTATCAGTTTCTTTCAATTCATGTGCAAAGTTACAGTTATAGATTAGGGTCATAATTAAGCTGCATGTACAATAAGTTTTCCTTTCATACTATATCTGATAATGTGACAGGGCAAAAAATTTGAACTTTGTGTTGTTACATGATTTGAATTAAATTTGCATTTATTTTATATGCATATCAACTTGCATTTTATAACAAAGTAGAGAAGATAAGTATTTAATTACAATGGTGTTAGCATGGAATGAAAATGTACAAGGTGTTGTAAAATTGAGGTCACAAAGGCTCTACTAGGCCTACAGTTGAACCTGCCTTTACTACCACTTCTCATTAGCGACCACTTTTCCAAAATATCAAACGTTTTTAAGTCAAATCACTATAGATGCAACCTCTCGTAGGTGACCATGCACCTGTTGTAAGCGATCACCATAAGCGACCACTTTTGGAGATGATTGTTTAAAAACTTCAATTGTTGGCGACTACTTGACACACAATCTTTTGTATCTCTCAGTGGCGGAAATTGAAAAATGTGTCGCTGTAACATATTGGCCACATCATTAAAGCAGACGCTGTAAATCTCACAGTCAGGGTTACTGGAAGTGTTTCCGTTATAGCTTAGCATTGAAACAAAAATAAAATACACATGCACTATGCTGTACACTGAAATAAACTTTAATCAGATTGAATCCCTTGTAGGAGAGTCCAGCGTGTTGAACTGTTGTGCGGTGTGTAATGATTTAATACTTAATGTCAGTGCACGTTTTAAGCTTTAACTACGCATGGCCTCTGAGAGAATAAAGTGTGTCAAACTGTACTGCAGCAGTTTATTGCTTATCAATGCACAAGTGTGGGATTGCTTTGCAACCTACAGGCCTGCTGGTGTTTTTAATGCTTGTAACCACGTACACCTCAGGTTTTATAAAAGAGTTGTTAACTGTTTGCTTATGTTCTGTTCCCTGAAAAGTTTAGACAGCACCACCAGGAGTAATAAAAGAGTCAAGTTTCTTTCACAAGAACTGTCTCAATCGCTGTATTAAGTAATTTGTGAGATACAAACAATAATCACCAAAGACCCTAAGATTTTTTGCCTAGAATAATTTTGGACCAGTCTTAACATACTTGTAGCTAAGAAAAGTTATTACTATGGGTTTCGATAAGCACTAGCACATGGGGTATTTTTAAAATAAGTCAGTGATGAGGTTCCTGCTGTTTGTCCTTGTATCACAGCTGGTCATTCTTAAGCACAAGTCCATTATCTGTGCAGGGTATAGTGCTGTTCTTCATATTCACAATGTCATAGAAGAAGTTTCATTTGTGGTAAGATGATGCTATTTATATCATGTTGTTTACCATGTCTGTGTTTGTTACTATTAAAACATTAGATGAGGGTGGGTGGGTGGGTGGGTCAGTCAGCTTCAAAGTCAACCCAGACTTCTTGTTTTGTTTTTTCTCAGATTTGATTTATGGTTTGCTCCCAAGTTATTTCAAAACATGGCCCCATAAGGGGTGAAAAATACAAAATTCGAGACCCAACACTAGCATTTCTTGTGGTAGCCTCCAACGCAGGTGTTTTTAGGGGAGTTGTTTGTAATATATCAAACACAAGGAAAAGTGTTTCATCCAGTTTTCAAACAACCAGAAGTGGGGTGATAAAACGGTGCACAGCAGAGTTTTCTTAACCAACTTTGAGGCATTTGGAAGTACGATGCATGAAACAATCTTTTGAGTGTTTCCAAATTTTATGATAATTAAGATCACATTTCCAAACCTCCTTTACGGTAGTGATTTCCTTTGTTTTCTCTTCATGAATTAGTATTAATGCGTTTGACATGGGGTAATACGACTCCCTTTAAAATGACTGCATGGGAGGCTATTCTTGTGCAAGCCTTTTGCGAAGTTTCTTAGCTTTGTGAAATAAAGTAATTCATTGCATGAAATCGAGAATGCAAGACAACGAATTTGGCAATAATTTTAGACCCATATTCTTTGTTTTAACCGGAAGATTTGTTGAAGAAAACTATGGAAAATGCAGTATAATGTTTTTGAAACGAGTGTTTGGTTTATCAACAGAGTTGATAACTAAAGGTAAATTGGCCACCGTAAAGAGATTCGAGTGCTGACGTTTCAAGCGTTAGCCCTTCGTCAGAGTGAATCGAAGTAACGTTGTGGCCTTTTGCAAACAATTAAGCAAACAGCCTAAAATTCTGCATAAGGAAGTTTTGCTACCAGCCATTTGGTTTTGACTCGACCCATGCTTAGGTAAATATCACTTCTTCCTGTCATTCAGAGGCAGCTGACATTTCAGACTATTTACTTTCACGTCCTCATTTGATTTGTATTTAATTGTTTGTTGATTATATTCTTGAATTTAGGTTTTAATAGATCTAATCGACAAAAAACAGGAAAAGAATGAAGCAAAGACCAAGACTTATCAAACACGACCAGGTGGCCATTGCACAGTTACAAACAACAGGAGTTGTCTGCATAGAGAAGTTCTCTGACTTTCCACAGATGGGTAGATTTTCTCTCAGAGATGAAGGTAAGAATTTCCAATTTCAGTGGCCCCGCTATGTTGAACGAGAAGTTTGGCTATAAAAGGGCAAGCACCTCCTTCCTTTCACACCTTTGTCGAGTGAAATGCAAATTTAGATTTCGTTCAGTCCTCTGAAAAAATGTGCCTGAAAATTTAATAATATAACCACAGCAATATAAGACATCGGTGTTTAATTCGGTTAACAGGGTTTATTCCGAACACTAAGCCGATTTTATCAGTAAGGGTCCTGGAAAAAGATCCATTGACATTCCAATCCTAGCAGTATGCAGGATGTTTGTCCCATGAACTTAGGTAAATGGCCTTAGCTCCCACGAGTCTCCTGCAGCTCAGTGGTAGAGCATCCGAACTAGTAATCGGAAGGTCTTAGGTTCGACTCCTGATAGGAACACTCGGATTTCCTTTTTTCGAGTTTGCCTGTGTCACTCACTGAAAAATACATCATTCTCAAGACGCATGTTGTTTGTCCGTTGTTTACGCTCTGATGGTTGATTGGCAACTGAAGGTGAGAATGACCTGGCCAGGCTCATTTTATACTGGAATTTCTTGTTTAAAACGAAAATTAAAAAAGTAACCACAGGTAAACATCAAAAAGATAAAAACAATAACATGGGGGCGTTCTAGTCCACGGGCACAATTGCACTTCACACAAATTGACTTCCAAATCTGCACATCGTTCTGGTTATAAACATTCTTAAGGGCATTATAGTAGTAAAGCAGGTTCTTTCGGGGAGTCGAGGAAACGTTCCTATTACGTAATTGATTTTGGAACGCATTCCAGATTTGGGACGATCTGACAAAGAAGGAGTGTTAACTACCTTCTTCGCTCAAAGTCATGAAAAACGTCTAAATATTTTATGAGTCTGCACACCAAAAAGCTATACCGTAATTGTATTTTTGTATTCAGTGAGACCTAAGAGATGTAAATGTTGTCTTCAGGGTTATGTCCCTTGAATATAAGAAAGGGGGTGCTGTGTTACCCGAATTTAACTTATCTGTCCACCATACCCCCACCCCCACCATAAATAAACGGCATCAGTGAAATGTTTGAAGACACTTAACAAAATACTTGAGGGTTGGGGTAGGATAGGTTGGGTTACCCTGTGATGAACCTGGTATCCCAGCCAGTGAAGCAGTTGTATTGCTCCTAATCTGGTATAGAGATACTAGCACTGGCCTGGACTCAGTTGTCAAAGCCCGATTAAGTGAATTAAGTGGATTAACGTGAACTTTGATTCGAGTTTAATTACTAATCAATGAACACTTTCAAGAGATTTTTCAATTAGACGTTTCTTTACCACTAGTTTAAATTAGCTTTTGTTAAAAAGCATTTTTTTTAATGTGCGAGATGAAAACCTCGCTTAATTTTTAATCGGTTTTTGAACAATCGGGCCCTGATGGCTTAACTAACTGGCCAAAGTAATCTAATTTCTTCGCTCCCGTTTTCTTTTATCAGGCAAAACCATTGCTATTGGGAAAGTGTTAAAACTAATCGACTAAAACGAATGAACTGCAGCCTTGAGACGTTTCTTGAAACAGCGTTGGCTGGCTCAAACAAGTTTATATACACCGAACCACATGCAGCTCAAGAATCTTTGTGTCTATATGAGCAGTTAAAGTCAGCTGGAATCAGATACGGACTGATTTCAGCTCGGATCTCAGAGCTGACATCGTGTCATATTCCCCTCAGTTGACACGATGCGAATAAATAAATTAATAAATGGACGTCGTATTAAATATTGTTTGCATAGCTACTTTCTAACAATTTTTCAAGTTGCACTGTATGCCGTTTAGAGGAAGGCAAGGTGAAAGCACAAGGCTTGGCAGGGAGAAAAACTCGAACATTTTTCTTTTCATTCGAATCTGCGAAGAACAACTTCTCACAGAAATAATTTACGGGCTCCAGTAAAGAGATGGCCGTAACAAGTTTTGCAAGAAAACTGTTAGAGTGAATGGATATTTATATTTTCTACAAAGGAGTTGAACTGAGAGCACGTTCTTTAGTCGTTTTCTGTTGAAATTTATTGTGGGCGTGGTTGAGTCCGCGAGGAGAAAGTTCAAAGTACCGCTGCTTAACGTTTAGCCTGGTCATGCTTCAGGATTTCATCCACAGACTCAAAAGTCGAAAGATTTACTGTAGATTTCTAGGGTCCTGAAGTGTGACGTCACAAACGTTAAGGATTTGTACTAATATTTCACCGCCAAATTGCAATAAGATGCTGATTTTTGGCAATTAGGCATTTTTCATCATGCTCTTTCACAAGATCTTAGCAAATCCAATAATTTCATAAATAAAGTTTTTGTGACGTCATCATTAGAGAACTCTGTTGTATTAGGAAGGACTGGTACCTATGATGAGTAATTAAAAAGTTTATTGCTTTAACAGATAGATTACCGGTATTCACAGCTTAACAATATTTTATGCGTGCCAGAAGCTAAGTGTTTGTTATTATATGACATGGTTTTTAAACGGTTGTAATAAATAACGTAGCTTTGTTGTGCATTTCTAACATGTTTTATTTTTCTCGCAAATAAAGATTGTTGAAACACCTTGTGTCCGAGAGAGTGAATCTCTAGATTTTCCCTTTTCCCAGCAACCACTACAAGCATCGAAGAACAAAAATTCCTAAAGAGTGCTGAACCGAGCCTCTATCCGTACTGAACTTGTACTATTGCCGTCATAACTCTCTGCACCAAATTAAGGCCAGAACGTCAGCTAGCTCAAACGCGCGGCTTGTTATTTCCAACGTGGGTGGGGGGGGGGGGGGGGGGGCCTGGGGAGTGGAAACGAATGTTTGATTTTATCAACAGAGCACGACCACCCGCTAGCCAAACATTAAGAGGACTCTGGGAACGAGATTGTCAACAGAATGGATAAGGTCATTTGGCCACCGTTTAGAGATTTGACAGCTGACGTTTCAAGCGAATCTAAAGCTCTGATGAAGTGCTAACGTTCGAAACGTCAGCACTCAAATCTCTCTGTTGATAAAACCAAACATTCGTTTGTAGTAACTTGTGGTATGATATTAAACACGTCTTGTCCACACAAAACGCCGACTATTGCCTTCGGCTTGTAAACCTGAAGAAAGTTGCAATGCCCAACGATGCGAATTGTTTTTGTCAATTTTAAAAACCTGCAACCCATCTCTCATTTCTTAATTCTTTCATCCGCAGTTCAAATATATTGATTTCATATATTTCTCTTTCATCACTTTACCCCTATGGGTTTCTTATGAATCTACAAAATGAGCAGCTCGGCTGGCAATTATAATGTCTACACTCTGCAAGACCACAGCAACAAATCGATGAGTGGTATCGGATCTCTTGTAGACCAGGATCAGCAAATTATTTCAGTCAAATGCAAAATACAAATGGCAGACTGATCCTAACGGCGGAGGTGGCGAAAAATAAACAAAATGGCTGGAACAACTGAAATATATTAACAAATTGTTCCAGGATTAGTTTACTGTCTATATTCAAGAGAACATAAGGGGACAGAGAGGTAAACTAGTGGCGTTGGCTGGAATATGTGAATTTCACTTAACCTCTTTTTAGACATCGTCTAAATGGAAGTCGGTTTCCCTAGACGTCCGCAAACGGTCAGTATGACGTCACGGGAAGTCATCGGAGCGTGCCAACGTCGCATTGTGTAATGGCGGCTCTTGAGGATACGTTTGCGGACGTCTCGGGAAACAGACTTCCGTTTTCACGACGTCTAAAAATAACTTATGTGAAATTCACATATCCCAAGGGCTATACCAGGGGTCTCCCCCTCTGTCCCCTTATTTTCTCTTTCTATATTTTATATTAGTTTGTACGGCGCCGAAGGGTGTGGTTTTGGAACCGCTGTGGTGTGAAAGTCTAAACGGATATGGATTTTACAGAAATCAAGGTTTGAAAAAGGCTACCGGAAAGTTACTACTTTTGGTCCGAAATAGGCTCAGAGTTTGAAAAACTGAGCCGCACGCCCCCACCCCCTACACGGTACGGATCACTAACTGTAACGCAAATAATGCATTCAAAAATAGACTTCAAAGGGAAACGTCAAGGTTTTATAGCAGTGAGTTTTACGGTAATGTGACCTGACATATAGGGACGTAACCTTCACTTAGGAACAACAGAATCCCCCACACCGAAAAAGATGACAACTGGTACAGTTACCCATAATCCTTAGCATTCGAAATTCCTAAAAACGCTAATAAAAATGCAAAGAAAAGTTGTAAAAACTTCAAACTTAGCATACAAAGTGTTGTTAGTACGGAGAGGAATTTCACAAAAAAATATGGCTTTCTATGTGCCTATTGGCTGTATTAGGTTCGCAAGGTATTGTGGTAAAATATACAGCCGCCATCTTTTTCCATGCGGTGGATTGGTGCGAATTTTATGGTAACGTCTGCATGCAGATTTGAAAAATATATAATGGAAAACGGTGTACGGTGTCATTACTCAATTCATGTTATTACAAGAATACACCACAGAGAAACGCAGTACAGTGTTATCCACAAGTTCAGAGAACTCTAATTCAGATTTCATTTTAAAAGTATTGACAAATAAATTTACAAACAAGTTGTGAAGATCTGATACGAAATAACGACGCCAGGTTTACAATGAAAAGGGATTCCGCAAGAATGCAAAAGGAAACATGTAAAGGTACAATGCCTTTAATGCTTAATCCAAGATGGTGGCTTCTAGAGGGCTGGCCGCCATCTTTGATTTCAACACCCCAAGGAATCGATCTGAACAGAATTCAAAATATACTGCTGAGTGATCTTGAAGAAGAAGTTTCCTTTATTGATATACACAAGATTATCTCTAAAGTTAAATCCTCCGTAGCAAAAGTGTCATCTTACAATTCTTCATAATTTCTCATTCTAACCAACCTTGCCGTAAACCTTGTATACAAGTGTAAATCTCTCTTTCTGTTTTTCTTTCTCTCCTTTCTATTCTATCTTATTTTATTTTTTTATCTTTTTACTACTTTTGAGATATAAAATAAAGAATTTGCAATTAGACAGGCCCGCCAAGACTAGCACTAGCTTCCTGCGGGCCAGTTCAATTGTAAATTGGTAAAAAAAAAAATCAAGATTATTGTTGCTTTTGTTGTTGAGATCTCCCGCGTTGGAGCAAAAGCTGAAGTTCGTCTTTGCCCTTAAAAGAATTTCCCAATTTACTTTTTTTTTTCCTGTCTGGAATCTCCTTTACCAAATAATTTTGTTAAAAGATTGTTTCTGATATCAATGCGAACTTTTTTTATCACATACAATGGCCGTCTATTTTTTTCTTCTTTCTTCTTTTTTTTTTTTTTTTCGCTTTGAAATTCATTTACTAAAAAATGCGTGAAAACAACGGTCATGCATAATAACTATTGACGTAGTAGCCCGCGATTGGTTTCATTTTCTAATCAATATTCATGACACTGTTGAATTTGTCACAAACCACACAGGCCGTGACTGTGTGAAGATGTCTTGTACTTGTAAAGAAAAGTTCGTGCTTTTGAGGAAACTCTGAGAGAACCGTGCAGACGCTGGAAAGGCTTACGACAGGGAAAAGAGTCTTTAAGTCAACCCCAATCAAGGTAAGCATTGATTCCCAAAATTTACTACCTTAAATTTGCCCAGAAGGCAGAAAGAGTACAAATAGTTTCTCCGTGAAGTTAGCACGTGCTTCCAGCG
Organism: Pavona decussata; assembly: GCF_977016875.1. Lineage (NCBI taxonomy): Eukaryota > Metazoa > Cnidaria > Anthozoa > Scleractinia > Agariciidae > Pavona > Pavona decussata. The sequence continues at coordinate 1,071,012 of NW_028145639.1, forward strand.
TCGCTTCAGTTTGAGCTGAGCTTGTAGTTTGTGTTCTCTGTTTAGGACGTTCACCTAAGCTTGCAGGAACTGCTTCTCGCCTTAAAATTGAAACATTATTTGTCACTATTTACGAGTCTTTCCGTTTTATGAGTTTTAAAATTGAGCATTTGCACTAATCTGTCGCATCATTCATTTTCAGAAAGACTGCTCAACTATGTGGGAAGGAAAGACGAAAGATTCAAGAGAACAAACTGGAATGGACGAACAGGGCAGAAGGAACTTCGGCAAAGATAAGAACTTTGATATTTACTAGTTAAACAAAAAATGGTGGCTGAAAAAGTTTGTTAGCTTGTGTTATTATCAAATGTATTCAATCTACAATTTTGTAAATGTAGCAAATTGACACAGGGCAGGAATTGATTGTGCACTGAATTTTGGTCGGTTATAAGTGAATTGAGTTAAAGAATTTTGAAATTATCTCGCTGATAATTGTTTGACTCTACTCTCCAAATTGTCATAATACTTGATTGGATTTTGAAATGAATTGACATACAGAATTTCAAACATTTTCTAGTCAGTTTTTATTGTCTAAATCTCAGCTTGGCAATAGGACTTGAAATGGGGCAAGGACAAAACACGGACACCACTTTTGGTGCGGGACCATGGACCACTAAAGTCCCCGGTCCACGGACCCTCTATCTTCTTACCACAAAAAATGCATGTGGCTACTGCTTCTGTAATGCTTTTACCCAGGAAACGTTATTTGGAAACTGTCTTGAACTTTAAAATAAAACGCAAAAACTGTGACTTGCAAAAGCAACATGTGAACTAGATTTGATTCTTTTCATTACAAGGAAATACAATGAACAATTGGAAAGAGCAAACTAATCAACAAAACTTAGAATGACTACAGTTCTAAAATAATATATACTATTATTTAAACGCCAATTGCTAAAATTGGTCGCGCCAGCTTATATCAAAATTCAAATACTTCTTAAATGCAAATTGTCAATGTTTACACCTCGCTTTCCCAAACTCAAATATGAATTTCCAAAACCAGAATTAATTCGTAACAGCTTTTCCAGGCAAAAAGTTTATTCAAATAAACAATACATGTTTTTTGAAGTAAAACAACTTGCGGTTTTGTTGCGTGCGTGCAAACACAAAGCGAACAGTTTTGCTGCTGGGTCCAAAAAAGAGGGGAGTGGGGGGGAGTCCATGTTTTGTCCTCGTCCCCTTGTTATGGGAGAAAAACAAAAGAACTTGTGATAACTAAGGTTAATATCAGCCACCATTTGAATGTTGAGCGATCTTCTTATCATTCGATGGGTAATGATTTAGTCGGTGGGTTTATTTCGTGTTAAAACATTCGTGTTAAAACTTTAGGCCAAAGTGTCTGAACGAATATTTTGCCCGTTTTGACAAAAATTGGTTGTTTACTGAATCTTCTGACCTTAAGAGGAAATAAGATTTTGTTTGGTTGATCGCTCAACGTGTAGGTATAAATTAGTTATTGTTGGCTCAGTCGATGTCATCGGATGTTCTGTATTTTAAAGTGGCAAATGACAGTTTATTAAGCACAAAGTTTTTGCAGGACGCAATTTCGGCACACGGTGTTAAATATTTGTTTCTTGGAACTCAGAACAACTCAAAATAAGCTAGAGATCAATATAAATATATTTTTGCACATTTTTTTCCTTCTCCAATTTTAAAAATTTAAACAAAGTAAAACAATAAAATTGATATCAAATGTCGCCAAATTGTCTTATTTACCGAAAAAAACGACACGCTTCTATGAAGTCCAGCTGATTTAAATGCAAACCACTTTTGAAGTTGCCAAATTATTTCATTTTCACGCTTGTGAAACAAAAATAAATTTGTTTTTGTTTCGTTCTTTCAAACTCTGGTGTTGCCGCATCAATATTTACAACTATTTTTTTCTCGAAAAGTACGCTTTTCAAGAAAGAAAAGATTGGAACCATTTCTGTTAATCAAAAGGAAGTTTTGAGTTATTTCAGATTTACCCAAAGGCTTGCATTATAAAAGGCTGACATTACTGACTACTGGGAAAAAATATTTACGTACATGATAAACTGTCACTGCCTTCTTATAAATATCGACACGTTCGCTGCATCGACTGATAAACTTTTGTTACACGAGAGAACAGAGGCACTTTCAAGTTCTTAGTTATCAAAGTTTTTGCTTATCAAATTCAAGGAACATTATTGTTATAGTCTTAGACATGACAAAGATAATTCTTTGCTTCTCGAACTGTGGCTTAACTTGCCAGGAAAGGTAATTCTTAACGGAATGTTTCGCACGGTCTTGAAAGTGCCTCTGTTTTCTTGTCGTTTTACAGTTGATAGTTGTCATAAAACTCTGATGTCTGGTGTAAAAAGAAAAGTTGGTTTTAAGGTTGATTAAAAAAGGCTTGTTATTCAGACCACAATAAGAACAGAACTTTTTGACAAAAAAAAATTCTGATTATCGAGACCAAACAACATTGAATGATGATTCATTTATTGCAAAACTCGAGTAAAATTTTTGAATAATTCATTTGGTGATTTAATTTCTCTGCACCGCTCCACAACATTTTGATTCTAGTTCGATTTTAAATAGAAGAAAATTATGGGACAATATGTTAATTTTTCAACAAAACAGAAGACTTTGGAACCAGTTATTTCATAATGATCCAAAATACTTTTTGTCACGCAAATGTCTTTGTCATTTTCGTGTTTTTATATTATCTTGAAGATTTCGGAACGATTTTGCAGCGCTTGAATTCCTTGTAACAAGATTGTCGTGATTATTGTCGCGATAATAAATTATAGGGACATACTTTCAATTGTTTGTTCGTTATCCAACAAATTTCAAAATTTCCGTTTGGAACCAAACCAAAAACCATTTCGGCAGTGTTTCTGCTTTACATGTAATAATATTTCCTCTTCACTGATAATTGTGGGTCTAAATTGTACGAGAAACTAATTTTTCCTGGACACTTATAAATTGATCTTTGACCAAATACAGTCGATTCAAATGGGACCATTATGTACAGGCACTAAAACACCGAGCAAGACTTACTTGGTCGCGTGATTTCTTCAAACCCAAATATTGTTTCATTCTTTCGTTCGTTTCAAAAATTATGCACATCTTGCTTTCAACTAGGTTCTTCTGGTCACTAAACGCAGGTACTTTTACCTTGATTTTATTTTGTGTTTATTGTGGTCTGCCTAACCTGCCATGCGTTTATTTGATTCATGTTTCGTTTTTTATTCAAATTTCCGATTTTTAAAATGAAACTTGTTGTCACTCGAAACAATGATTTTGTACTAAGAACCAGACACTGGGGTTTTATGATAAACTCTTAATTCTAGATGTTATGTTGGAGGAAAAGACCTTTCTCTCTGCAAGCCTGTTCTCGTTGTAGCACAGTAAACTGATTTATCATTGCATGATCGTGAAGAGCTAAAGCTTAATACGTAAACTCGGCTTGAATTTGATACTAGAAAGAACATGGAGCCATACAATTGTCTCTTTTTTGGTCTAAATTTTCACTTGCTCCAAACATCCAAACAGTTGGTTTTTTTTTTTGGCGGCAAAACGGTTAGGCCACGCATTTTCCACTGTGCTACAATACAAATTGTCTTGCAGAAAAAGATCTTGTTATTAAAAGCAACATTGGCAAGCTATGCTAAGAATTGATTGGCCTTGAAAAAAATATTGCGATACGAGAACTTAAGATTCATTTTTTCCAAAATATTCTGTATCATACACAATTTCCGTACAAACGTCTTTTTTAAAAAAATTCTCTAAAGTTAGTTTTAGTTTTCATAGCTTGCCATGTTGTTTTTAATATCCTCCTTGTATACACCATCTCGTGCAGAAATTCGAAGATTAAGCCGGTTTTGGATTTTTTTTTCGATTTCGGTCTAAAACGTTTCTGCACGAGATGGTGTGTGTTTTTTGGCGGGTTAAAATTTGTAGGGGTAACCCTTGAACATTTTTGGGAACAAAAAATGTTCAAGGGGTCCCCTTTTAAATTTTTTGTTGAAATCGTTGCCAGGGGAAACGCTGTGCAAATTCACTCAAATTTTCCCGCCAAAAGACTTAATATATATAGGGAGAAAAGTTTTGTCACACCATTTAATTAATTAAAAGATTTTCACTTAATTAATTAACTAAAGTAGAAGAACTTGTAAAAATAATAAAGACAGAGATAATAAAGACAATGAAAGTGAAATGACTGTTGAAGTTTTATTGTTGTTGCCTTCTAATCAATTATTATTATTATTACATGAAACTTACAGTAAAACAAACAACACTAAGAATAACTATTAAAAATTTAAAAAAAAACGGCGCATGCGTATTTTGAGGCACCGTATTTTTTTCTAATTTTTTTGGCGGGAAAATTTAAGATTTTCAAACAGATGTTAACAGCTTGGAATTTTTTAAAAATTGGCGCATGCGTATTTGAGGCGCCCGAGGCGCCCGTATTTTTCTAAGTCTTTTGGCGGGAAAATTGGAGCGATTTAAAAAGGGGTTACCATGAGAGAATTGAAAGGAAATTCGACATTAAGTATTCCAATACAAAAATGTGAACAAGTTTTGGCTAACAAATTTAATGCAGACTTTGCAAAAGAGTAAATAGATTCAAATTTCATAATAATTGCCGAACCATTTTGAGCAGAGGTGATACTGATATTACTTGAAAATTGAAATTTGCTACTAAAAGTCATCCGAAGGCTACACAAAAATTAATTTCTAAGCGATAAACTAAACTGCAAATGTGATATCGACCATTTTTGTTTGTTCTGTTTATAAGTTGCCTATACGTAAAATATTTACTCGGCAAAGCCTGCATACGATTGATGAAAACAGCGAGAAATATTTGGTAAGATTTTGAAACATTTTAAAATCTCAGAAGGTCAAAACAATGGTAACCAATTTGAATTACCAGGGATTTTCAACATTTGCTAATTCAAGAGAAGCATGCAATATCCGAAACTAAACTTAACAGCGTGAAAACTCGCCTTACGGTATCGATACAGTGCAACACAAATATAACTTACAATTCCAAGTTTGATGACAAAATGGATCGTTGAAATGATCGTAAAAAACTAAATCAGTCGATCAAAACTGCCGATAAATTTGAGCTGATAACAGTTGATTGCATGACAATTTTAGCCATGAATTGTTTTCATCACTAAAATAGGGCGAACTAACAAAATTTAGTTTAAACATACCAATGACCTGATAATAAATATGCTGCTGAAAAATTGTGGATCCTCCGAAAACATTCATTGAAAATTGAAAAATCGCGCATAAAATTCGAAATTCTTACCAGAAAACTACTAACATATGCCCTAAATTTTCCACTGAGAATTCGTGTTAGAACGCTTAAACAAGGACCCGCACAAAATAAAGGGATAGCTACTCCCACCGCTTCAACGTCACAATACCGATGGCGGACATAGTGAGCAAGTGGAAAGTAAACGTTATGGACTCATTATTTCAAGATATAAAGCCAAACGTGTCTTGGAAAAAATAACCTTAGCTGTTAAAGGAATATTTTGGACAAAATATATTTCAACTGAGCAAATCTCTGGCTTTATTCATGACGCAAATACGCATACGAATTTCAAATTTATTGTCAATGTTCTATTGTATCTTGCCGCACGGACCCTGAGATGTTCACAGCTCAATGTCTAAAATGAAATGCCTAACAGTTTCCTTGACGAATCGCGATCTCAGCCTTATAAAATCTATTAGCGTGACAAACAAAAGATAATTGTAATATATTATTTTAAAACTTTTGACAAAGGTGTGTTCAGTTGTAAATTCAAAACCTAACAAAAAATCGACCTAACACTTTACCTACGAAAAAGCGTTTCAGACTCAAAAAGTCTGCTGAATATTGCATGAAAGAATAAAAATGTATTATATTCTAAAAACGAATAAACGGCCTAGCTTTTCACAGTATAATCAAGTGTTTGAAGGTTTAAATCCTTACGCAAACAGTCAACATTTGAACTGAAAACAAACAAATGGCCTAACGTTTTTTCCAGAGAAATCAATAGAGTCCGAAGCTATAATCTTAATTGAAAATACATTAACAAAAGTTGAATTGAATACACAAAAAATGTCTGGAATGTCTGAAGCTTAAAATCCTCACTAAAATTGACTGAGCCAATCCAAATTTTATTTGAAAGCAGCCAAATGGCCTAACGTTTTTTCCAGATAAATCAATAGAGTCCGAAGCTAAAATCTTAACTGGAAATATATTAACAAAAGTTAAATTGAATAGAGAAAAAACGTCAGGAATGTCTGAAGCTTAAAATCCTTAAACTAAAAATTGACTGAACCAATCCAAATTTTATTTGAAAGCAGTCAAATGGCCTAACGTTTTTACCAGAGGAATCAATAGAGTCCGAAGCTATAATCTTAATTGGAAATACACTAACAAACGTTGAACTGAATACATAAAAAATCTCAGGAATGCCTCAAGCTTAAAACCCTTAAACTAAAAATTGACTGAGCCAATCCAAATTTTATTTGAAAGCAGTCAAATGGCCTAACGTTTTTTCCAGAGAAATCAATAGAGTCCGAAGCTATAATCTTAACTGAAAATATATTAACAAAAGTTGAATTGAATACAGAAAAAAATGTCAGGAATGTCTGAAGCTTAAAATCCTTAAACTAAAAATTGACTGAGCCAATCCAAATTTTATTTGAAGGTAGTCAAATGGCCTAACGTTTTTTCCAGGGAAATCAATAGAGTCTGAAGCTATAATCTTTACTGAAAATATAATAACAAAAGTTGAATTGAATACAGAAAAAATGTCAGGAATGTCTGAAGCTTAAAATCCTCACTAAAATTGACTGAGCCAATCCAAATTTTATTTGAAAGCAGTCAAATGGCCTAACGTTTTTTCCAGAGAAATCAATAGAGTTCGAAGCTATAATCTTAACTGAAAATATATTAACAAAAGTTGATTTGAATACAGAAAAAAAAATGTTAGGAATGTCTGAAGCTTAAAATCCTTAAACTAAAAATTGACTGAGCCAATCCAAATTTTATTTGAAAGCAGTCAAATGGCCTAACGTTTTTTCCCGAGAAATCAATAGAGTTCGAAGCTATAATCTTTACTGAAAATATATTAACAAAAGTTGAATTGAATGTAGAAAAAATGTCAGGAATGTCTGAAGCTTAAAATCCTCCCTAAAATTGACTGAGCCAATCCAAATTTTATTTGAAAGCAGTCAAAAGCAATCAAAATCAATAGTCTGGAGCTATAATCTTAACTGGAAATATATTGCAGTGCGGATACTGTTACCGAGGTCACTTAAACAAAGATAACCAATCACACCACAGGACACGAACAATGAATTCCCACCAAAGTTGATCGAACCAATCAGCGCTTACAACCAAAGCAAGCAAAGATTACAAAGTTTTCACAAAGAGAACTAAATCAGAGGATTCATTACCAAACATTTTTTTTCCAGTTGATAAGAAATTAATATTTAGATTTGGCTCAGAGAATGACGTAAAGACAAGTAGAAGGTAATAGTAGTTAAATCGAAATTCAGTTGATGATCTTGCAAATGGCGACGTTTTGGAATATCTCAATAAACGGACTGTTGACAAGCTTCGACAAATGATATTTCGAAATAATGCACGAAAGTTTGAGGAGAAAAATGTTTTTCTTTGAGGTCTGATTTTCTGGGCCTAGTAGCTGACTTGCCTATTTGCTCTACGCCCTGACGAGGACCTGATTTTGCCAATAATATCAAAATCTCAAAACCTTATTGATATTTTGATATTCTGTTTGATATATACTGTATTCTGCAATCCCGCACCTTAGTAAAACTTTGATGTGTATATAAGCTTAGTTGTCTAGGTGTCCGGCAGCTGGACAGGATTTTCAAAATACTCCGTGTGCGGCAGTGCAATAAGTTATTAAAACTGGCCTACGAATGGCCTGATGTTGGAAGTCGCGTTTCATTAACAACCTTTCAAATAATAGAAATGAAGAAAACTGAAATAGAAAAACATAAAGCCAGACTGTCCACTGAGAAATTAAATGTCTTCACCTTTCTAAAAATTCCTTCTGAACACTGATAAACTGCAAAACATTTTTATTGAAAAATGCCTCAAATTCAAAATTCTTAACGACAACTTGGAAACAAATGGTCTAACACTTGCTTAGTAGAAGTTGAAAAGCAAAAAAAAAAATAAAGCTTAAATATCCTAAATTATTAGTAAAATTTAAAATATAAATTTTTCAGACTGTAATTTACATTTTTAACTTGATAAAGGTGTCGCGAAGACACCTTTTGGTTGCTGATTTTTGCTTGTATTTGTATTAGTAACCGAAAGAAGACAACCAATACTTTTTTTATGAGAAATCATGTCAACCTTTTACTTATTACTTAACGGAAATTAATAAAAGAAAACTTAAGTGACAAAATGTCTAAAATGTTAGTGAAAAGTGACAAATGGCTCAACATTTTCAGTGGTGAGTTGTAAATTACAATGAAAACAGTCAAATAATCAAACATTTTTTTTACTGAAATGTATCATTTTCAAATTCTGGCTGAAAACTGACAAACACTAATGGCCTGTCATTCGTATTTCTTTTATAGAAATCGTGGATCAATGTCAACAGCATAACTGAAAGCTAAACAATTAATATAAAATCTCAACTGAAAAAATCAAATGGCCTAGCAGAATCCTTGCACGGCTAAAGTTCTTCCAAAAAAAACAGCAACTTTGGAAGCAATAATTATAATTTATGCTATTTTAATTTTTTTTAGATCCATTTCAGCACATTCAGGCCAAACTGAAGAAAACATTGAGTTGTAACATTGCCACAAGGTGAAAAAGGCAAAACTTTGATACAGTTTTCTTTTAAATTTATCTGCTTTCATTATTGTCTTATCTATTTTCCTTGTTTGGTCGTCATTTTTTCCTTAAGTTTAAAATTCTTTCAAGTTGACTTTTGTAAAAAGCTGAACTTTAAAGGGAAGGTAGTAATCCATGAGTAAGGCCTATTTTCTTCGATTTTTTTTGTTGTTGAGAAAACCACCCATTTTTTGTGCATCACCTCTAACCAAATTGATCCAATTTTTCCTGTTCAGGTATGTTTTTCTAAGATCTCTCCTTATTGCATTAGCTGTTTTCTCATAAAATATCCTGTGTTTTTAAAAGACAATTTTATTGGTACAATATGCCTGTTCTCATCGACAACAATTGAACCTGTTACCCGCGACTAAAACAGATTAATGGTCAATTCTTTTCACTGGGAAATTTCACTTAGATGTCAAAATCTTCACTCAACAGTAAAAAAAGATCTAACTTTGAAATAGTTGCTACATCTCAACTACAGGCAAAAATTGAAAACTGGTAAAGCGTTTTATAATTTGGAAACCACCGTCTCACAAACATTTGACCAAACTATTTTTTTTTAGAAAAATGGGCGTGTCTGTTTGAATTATGTTCCCCAAAATTAAGGTAACCGAATACCAATTTTACAGTGCTATTCAGATGTACCAAATAGTACAACAATTTAAGTGACAATTTTTTTTTGTTTTTATCTCTACCTTTTTGAAGTCTTTACAAGTGTCAATATTTGATCAAGCTGACAACAGTCATTCACGTTATGTTTTTTTTACTCATGAATGGCTTGGTAACGTCAATTGCAGCTCATACTGCAAATTTCCAAAAAAAGGCCAAAATATAAACAGCGAAAAACGTGACAATTACATTTTCAAGATTTTACTGAAAAATTTGCTTCCATTAACCAGTTTTGAATTATTACAGACAAAAGGCTAATATTGACAAATCCAATCTCGCTGAGAAAAGGAAAAAATTGCTTGTTTTTACTGGGAATTATGTCAATAATTTTTCTCAACGACCAACAATGGAAACTAAATAAAAGTGGTCTGACAACAGCAAAGAGCTTAATTCAGTGACAAACAAGTTTTCACCTTTTTTTTGAAAGATCGAGTAAACCTCAAGTCTGAATGGAAAACTGTGAAGCTGCAACATTCTGTTGTACTGCATGCAGACAAATCTACTTTAACACTTAGTCTAATACCAACTGAATCAGTGAATGAATAATGACTTGACATTGCTACAAAAAAATTGTTTCAAACTTAGCATTCTTCCTAAAAAGAGAGAAGTAGCTGCTGAAACCTTCAAGTGATTGATTCAAACCGAAAAAAAAAAGAAAAACTACCGGTACTTGTTTTGAGTTACTTTTGGAGTTGGATAGTGAAAATCAGAAGTATCGATTTCAGTTATCAGCAACAAAATTTTTGGTTTGTTTTGCTTTAATTATAGTCTGATTTTAAAAAAGAACTGTTGTTGGTGACATTGACTGACGTTTGGACAGACTGAGCAGAAGTCATCATCAGAGTCAAGTAAATTGTGGAATGTCAGTAGATGGTGTTTAGGCTTCTGGTCACTGATTGGTCAATTAAGCCATGATGTCATTGGCTGTTAGAGGGGTTTTCAATTGTGTGTCATAAAAAACAAAACCAGAGTAATTATTCTGGCCTGTGAAAACAGACCTAAACAGTGTAATGAACCAATCCGAACTGAAGCAAATAGATGTAATTAGCACCAAGAAAACACGTGTGAGGAAGTTATGATTGGTTTGACTTTTGTTTCTCATTGGTTGAGAATATGGCGCAAGTTTTTTCTAATAATCACAGAAAACAGTAACAAAAACCATGGTAAACGCTTAATTATTGTTTTCTACACTCAACTGAAAAACGTTCTAAAAGCCAAGACAGTGATTGGTCAGTTGTAAGTGTCTTTCTGTTTCTTGTTGGTCTAATTTTTGTCGGAGTGTTGTTAGTCAAATTTATCAGTAAGTTAGTTTAGTCTTTTTGTTGGCTATTCTGTTAACGTGGTCAATAAGCGGTGTAAGTATACCTCAGTGACCGACTATCTGACCGTGCAATCTGATTGGCTACACAGGTGCCGTCTATATCGATCGAAGACGGCAGTTTGTCAGAGCGCGTGCGATTTAGCATGCATCATTGCACAAATATATCAAAATTTATGAAATAATAAGATATTTTTGCTTCATAGATCGATCACTGAGGTATGCTAAAACAATTAGACGGCTCGCTCTCGGTTTCTATCGCCTTTGATTGTTGGCTCGGGGCGAACTATCAGCCGATAGAAACCTCAAGCTCGCTGTCTAATTGTTAATTAGTTAGGTGGAGATGCCGAGCTGTTGGTATTGGATTCATTAAAATTTGTTCTTAGTTATCAAGTCCTTACTTTAGATAATGCATTCAGCACTCAGTCAATTCTGTATCCGCAATTTCTGCCGCTCCCTCGGGTCTTGACAGCCTGCTAATTCTGTGGTTGGTTTCTAAATGCGGCTCATCATGTGATCTGTGTTGTCATTATATTAGGTCACTTGCTTGTGTTTAGCCAGTCATTTATTTAAACTTTTGCCCAACTCACCAATCATAGGTAGAATGGCAGTCAGAGAATTGAACGTGTTCAGTTTTCTTGTAAGCTGTTTCATGTCTGTCACTACACGTACTTTCGTCCCTAAGCTGCTGTTGTATAGTAGTCACTGTGATAATTTTTTGAGCAGCATGCACTGTAAATTCAAATAAAGATCCGTTTCCGCCCTGGTGAGGTACAAAACATTATCATGGACAAAACTTGTTAAGAAAACTGTATATTTTGCACATATATTTCAATCTACCGTCTCAAAAACACAGCCTGGAAAGGACGAATTCAAACCTTCACTCCCCCCTCCCCCTAACTCAATGTTGCTTTGAAGGCCAGATGATGACCCAGCATTTTTTTCAGCGGCAGAGAACCATTGGTAAGGGGGGAGGGGGGGGGGGCAGTGTTGTTGACGTATCATTGTAGCGGTCGAATTTGTTGATCGACTAAATGTTTCTTAACAGTTGTGTCCCAATTGTAGGAGCTGATTCAATCACTTCTAGGGCCATTTAGGTCATAATTTGAGGCAAAAAATTGGTGCTATCAATGAAAGAATATTTCAGCCCTTTAATATGGGATCCGGTATTGTTGCTGAAAAATAGGTGTCAAGCTAACGTTCATTTGGCAGGATCGTTGTTTCTGCTCATACTCAATCTAACCACAGACACTTAGTTGTTATTGTCATTCCCTAAAACATTGTTTTATTTCTTAATTTCGTCCGGTGGGCTCTTTAGGCGAGTGGTGGGCTAGTTGCATTTGTCTTGTCACAAGTATATACAAGGTTGTTTGTTAGTCCATTTCTAGAAGAAATACGATTTGTCATTTTTTTTTTGTCGTAGTATATACAAGTATATACAAGGTTGTTTGTTAGTCCATTTCTAGAAGAAATACGATTTGTCATTTTTTTTTGTCGGTGTGTGCCAGCCTAATGTATATTCGTTGTTGGTAATTGAGTTGATATTAGTTGCTCTCATGTCTTAGATACAGAAACTTACAATTTCCTTCAATTCGATCTTCTCAGCAAAACATATCCAGGTGTTTTGTCCGCAAGTAAAAAGCACAAGCCTAGAAAGTCCATGATATCCATGTTTTTTTTGGCAGCCGTGGTTTAATACTAGGAAAGTTTTTTATGGCTATCTGCATTGTGACAAGTTGGACTTGGAATATTGGTGGAGTGTATAATTTCGCGTTTAAGGTGTCAATCATTTCAGAAGTTGTTAGTTTTTGTTTAGGTTCAACCAAAACGTTCTAGTGTAAATCTTTTTAAAAGTACTTAGCGGCAGTCCAACAGAATGATGTTATGGGTCACATCAAAGAATGTAACGTTTGTGCCCTTTCTGCGGTTGCAGTGGAGAGCCTCTCTCTTGGTAGCAAGACTGAGTCATTTGCAGGGTCCGAAATTGTGCTTTCCTGGTCGCCTCTGCGACTAAAAATTTTGCACTGGCGACCAGAATTTCACAACTGGTCGCCAACGGGCGATTAACTATTTCATGCCACGATCATTATACAAACAATAACTTTGATTTTCAGCCAAATCGATTAAAATAAAATTCAAAGCCACCCGCCAATTGGTCACTTACTTTTTACCTTTCCCCTGATTTTGAAGTATAAAACTGATTTTCCTGTTGTTAATTAAATCTACCACAACGTTTCACAGCTACGATCAGCGTGTTTGTATTAATTTTAATCTTATTCGTTAGCAGAAAAATCGCCATTGCGGCCTCAAATGCGTTCCCTTCGTTCTGATTCTTAAAAGAAAAATTGGCAACCAAAAAGTTTGGTTTGTGTTTTACTGCAACTGAAAAATGTTATTGACACTTTTTGGCAACCACATTTTTCCGTATGGCGACTGAAAAAAAATATTCAGTCGCCAGTTGCCGCCTGCCTAAAAAAGTTAATTTCGGATCCTGATTTGTTGCCAGCGCCAATCCCCTTCAGTTCAGTAGAAAGAAGTTCACTGTTTTGTTTGCCATGAACTGCTTATAGTAGCGTCGAAACATGTCTAGGCTCTTAATTATAAATTTGGTTGTCATAAACGAGTGCGTCTAGTTTGTGTTTGTTTAATTCATTCAACAGTTACTCGTCCTGGTCTGCTTATCTCGAAAAGGCAGTCAATGTCACCGACGACAGAATCAGTGAACAATGATTCTAGACAGATAAATGTTCTGTACCTTTATACTCTGCTGACAGAGGTTTCATCGGACAATGTATAGGAAATACAGATTTGGTTTTGCTGCTTTCATTTTCTACCTGCTATGAATTATCACAAAGCACTGATTTTTGTTTTCCTTGCATCAGGAAACTTGTTATTCATGTGTTGCACTGTATCAACCACGATATCTTGGAATTTAACTTAATTCATTTGTTTCAGAAAAATCGAAGAAAAGCTATAAAGCCAAGTACATGGGCGTTCACTTCCAATTTATCCCAAATTTGGCAGGAATTAATTATTTCACAGAATCACTCTGGACGACATGTAAGCCACCCAGGACCTTAATTTTGTTCATTTCGCAGTCGTCGTTGAAAGAAAATAATGCCTAGGACCCTGGCCAAAAGGTACCAGATTTGCTCGCATGGAGGACAAATGTACGTATAAACTGTACTCTTAACTTTACAATCCAGTTACTCCCCCCTCCCCACTACTAAAAAAGCTTCATGGACATTTGCACTATTGCGTTACACCTAATGCTAGGCTAAGGACCTGTTTATCTTTGAAGAAAGTGGCCTATATGCGGGTGAATATGGTAACCTTAAAGCTGGACTTTTTCATGAATAATGTTAGTATCTACCTCTACTTCTTGTTTTATTGATCATCTCTCTTTCTTGCTTGCTTGATTCCAGTATCTGAACGTTCCTTGTATCCTGAAAAGAATAAAGAAAAGAGATGATTAATGCAATTACACCAGGATATATAGCATGATGGACACTTGTGCCTGCCAATACAGCTTTCCCAATTAATGTTGTAGAATTTTCAAGCCTCAGGCTTACGTGGCACGACCAAAAGGTCATATGAGTAGGTATAAATCTTTTGGTATTTCCGCTGTATTTCAACAGTACCCATACCCCCCCCCCCCCCAACCTGGACTGAGCCCCAGGAATTAGGATTTTTTTTTCAAATAAACTGGCAAATACCCCACGGCCGAGACAACTGCCCAGGGTAGTAGCTCAAAAATGTTTTATTTTCCTTATTTCTTGTCTTATTTTCAAATAACATCTAAGCTAATTCAGGTCAAATTTAGTACTAGCTGGCTTTTGTTTCCAATAGTATTGTAAAAGTAGGTCATTCTGCAGCTGTAGCGCCCCATTTATTCCCTATCTAGACCTATTCAATAGAAATTTACTGTATTTGCCGATGAATTGGTCATTAAAAGAAGCAACAATGCTGTAAGGTGAATAAAGTGAGATGGTCAAATGCCCTGGGGTAATTGGGTGGACAGCTAATGCCTGACCCCTCGGATGGACAATGTGGGAAAATGCCCCACTATTGCCCAGGGGGATGGGCATAGCTGGAATTGCCTGATGCATAATTTCACGGTTTTCAAAGCCAAAAGATTGAACATAAACGTTTGTCTCTGCGATTTTATTTCTGTAAGGGTGAGCCAGATCTAAGTTTGGTAAATTTATTAATAAATTAACCGTATCACCATGACGGACGGGGTTCCCGACAGCAACAATATTGAAATAGCTGTATACCACATTCCTAACTTTAAACCCTTTTTCTCCAAAAAATGTGGGGCCTAACCTGAGGTAAATCATACAAAATTATTTCACTTGCCCTTCTAACATATAATCATATTAAAAACGTTCAAGAATTATACCTCAGCTCTGCTTATTGAAAGTGATGATCTTTCTTGCTTGTATGTGCCTTACTTCCAATCGGGTGCCATAATAGTATCACTCTGTTAGAATAAAACAACAAAACAAGTCAATAAAGTAATGACAGATATCTATTGTTAAAAAGTTTTCAAAAAAATGCCAGGCAGGGAGAGTGTTTTAGCAAAGCTTACAAATTCAAGTAAAGAAGTGACATATTGACCTCATTTCAGACTAGAAAGGCTCCAAGGAGCATGTTCCATACACGATGAGGAGTAGGAATGTGTAACCAGTCATTGAAGCTTTCACCTGTACTGTTGCTGCTAATAAAACAAATGAAGCCAATTGAAGTGAAACAACTCACCACCTCGAAAAAACTGTAGGTTGAGATTGACGAGGCCTCTTTGACACTTCCCTTTGCTCACCCTAGCAGTTACCTGGAGACAGGTAAGCATGTTGTTAAGATACCGTAAAAGACCTATAAGCCCCATCCCCCCTCCCCCGCTTATAACTCAGCTCCCTCAGTTATAAGCCCATCTATTTGAAAACAAAAATTTTATTCCAGTTATAAGCCCTCCCCCTCTACGTATACACCCATCTTTATGTAATCCCCACCTCCCCTCCCCCCACACAACACACACATACCAGGGTTGTAGCTAAGAAATTTGTCTGCCGGTTAGCTGAGAAATTGAGCCGGCTAAAGAACGCGCGAAGTGCCTTCTGCCTTACGCCGACGGAGGGGTAGGTATGGAAGGGGGTCGCCCCCTCCCATTAGGGGGTTCTGGGGGGCCTCCCCAGGAAATTTTGAAAATTTTTAATTCAATTTGGTGCACTCTGGTGAAATCTACTGGCTCTTTTATGCAAAAAGAAACAACCATTAAAGAGAAGGTCAGCTGTGGTGCCGCAGTTTGAAACGTGTGGTACAGAGATTCACCCTGAATTTATTCAAAATTTTCTCCCTCGCTTTGACGTTTCCATATTTCCTTCGTGTGGTTTTCGTTGTTTGGGATTCCTTGAACTCTCTACCAGGTCTGTTCACTGTGCCCCTAAGGAGAATGACAGACCTGGCTTTTGAGGAGACAGTGTTTTGTTTTACTTCAGTTCGTCAATCTATGCTGTTGTCTTAATTCTCTTTTTGGTGAGCTCACTAGAAGAATAGTTCTTTACTTAAACACGGTAAAATCCATCAGGAGTATAAAAATTAGAAATAACCGAACTCTCCTAAACAAAATTGAAAACCTAACGACAACTAATCTTATCTAACTAAAACCCGTTTTTCATGAATGCCGTGTATGCTCTAACATTAAAAATGAAAATACGTGCGTAAGATTTTCAACATTTACTTAACATTAAAGTAATGAGAACGAAAGCTACATCGCTTTCCATTCGTTCCGAAAAGATAAGTGCTTTTAAGTTTGCACTAGAATATCAAAAAATCGATTCTTATAAACGCTTAGAACTGCAAACAAAAGAGCTGTCCACTCGGTCGTTCAGCTGTTCATCCAGTTTCGTGGGTTCATTCACTCGGTTTCTCGTTCGTTTGTTTTCGCCGGCGAGCACTCGGCGGACCGTTTACGCTTCTGGTTTGTTCAGTTGTTCCTCCGTTTGCCCAGTTCTTCTTGCTATTCATGAGCATAAACATGTTATAAGCAATAAAATTTAACCAATTAAAAGCTGTATTAAAACATTACGAAGAAGTTCCTTCATGTTTTTTTTTTCTCTGTCATGCTACAGAGAAAGACTTCTTCTCTCTCCGATCTGACACAAATACCTGGTAACAAACTCGTACCCAATCTTTCCCAACGCCTTGAATGCGGGGGCTACCAAGCTTCGTGTTGACAAGATGGCGGACGCAGAAAATGGAAAGAGGACACGGTAAACAAGTTCTCAAAACAAGACTTTATTTCAATTACTTTATGGCATCGATACTCAAGGTAGTCAGGAGTTTATTCAACCTTTTCACTTAAAATATATTATTCTAAATCGAACAATTGCTTGTGGGTAACTAAAGAACTGTTCATTGCCCTTTTAACCGAGTGCTTGCCACCCAAAATTCAGCCGGCGATGACCTCTTTCCCAGCCGGCGAATTTCGCCGGCAGCCGGCGCTTAGCGACAACCCTGACATACACAAACCCAAACTAAAAAAGGGTATGGGATTCCACTATATAAGAATTAATCCCCGCTCATACGCCCCCCACCACTTGAAGAGGATGTGGAGTTTCACCTTGAAATGGATGACTCAAACAATGGCATTGATGATGATAAACAAGACGAGTTTTGCAGTTAGAATTTGGTCTTGTAGTCAAATAAAGTACCTTTTGGTATCAGCTTGTTTCGGAACATTTTTTCCTCCACTTATAAGCCCCCCGGCCCCCTGGTAACGCATCTGGGTGTGTTCAGTATAAATATTGATCAAAACAGAAATTAAGTTAACAAAAATAACTACTCACCTTTTTAAACAACTTCATGCTGCCAGAGGATGATGTTTTCTTTGGTTCATTTTATTTTGTCCCATCATGATGTCTGAAATTAAAATAGGAAGAGAGATGAATTATACACACATGCTGGTTAAGATATTGTTCTTTACAAGTGGTTGAACAACCTCATTTGATTCCCAGGGTCCTCTTGGGAACGAGGTTGGTGGTTGAACAATAAATAAATAATTTATTGAAAAAGAGTTTGAATCTTGGTCACTTTTACTTGAAGGTATCGGGAGGCAGGCTAACAGGTTATCCAAATCCTGTCATGCTGACCACATTGAGGACAAAAGTGCAAAAGGGTACTGGGGTAGGGGGTTGGGGGATAGAGGGATAGGGTGTAGGGGTTTCAACTTCCTGCCTTCCAATCCTGTCCTTTTCACCTTCTGTACCATAACCTCCCTATATTTCTCCCAGTTCTCGCCACTCGCAAATGCTTTATTTCTAGTTTCAATTCTCTTTAATACTAAGATTTCGTCTTCCTCTCTCCCTTGCCCATTTTATTGCTAACCATGCTGAATCTTAGAGCCAGTCTCCTTGTGGTTAAAACTAAGGAATCAAATGCCTGAACCCCAGCAAAGTCACATGATCAAACACCCCACAGTAGGAGCGGACATTCCTATAAAATCCCCACCTGTTGCAGACACTGCACACCCCCTCCCCCTTTTTTTGCAGGATTTAATTTACATTGCAAGGTACATTAGCAAGGCCTAACGTTTTAGTCAAAAATTGAATGGAAATTTATACATTTTAATACAAATTCATAATGTTATAAACTCAATGATACGCAAATAAGGTTTAAAAGCTTAAGCTTATGTGATTGGGTTTCTTAGCTGGGAGGGGGTGTGTGTGGTTTGCTACGTGCTAAATGCTTCCCATGGATTTCCCTGGCTGGGCACATTTTAGTACTTGTGCCTAGGTTTGACCATGAGCTAATGTTCCAACATTCCAGGGACACGGCTCAGTCGGCGGCAAAAAGGGCACCCGATTTGAAATGAACTTTGCTTTCAACGAAGGCCTGTGTCTCAATAAATGAACTCCTCCGTAAATGAGCTACCCAGGAGGGACCGCACATCATCCTTCTTGCCATATGGTGAGGCAGGTAAGCGAGAGCTTAATCCCTTCAAGCAAATGTTAGCGAGGTTTTCGAAATGCTCTCCTTAAATGACGGGCCAAATTTCATTGAAATTCTACTTGTAGTTTCCTACCTTTCCATTAACATCATACAGTGATGCACGTGGACCAGCTGCTGAGAGATAAACCGCTCAAAACAGCGTTTGGAAGCACTGAAGAGCATTGAAAACATAGCAAAACACTCCGGGTAAGCTTTTTCAGACTTAAGTATATTTTTTGTGGGTTTTTTCGGGAATATTGTTGTCTAAATTTCGATTTAATTTTAACTCCATACAAACTCTTAAATCACGCTTGCATGGTAACCTGTGTCACATACGCTTTGGTGACCTGTGTTTGAATAAGCTTATGTGCGGTGAGCCCCTTGGGCTAAAATTGTAGTTTATGTCTGTTATGTCACTTCGTCTCGTAAGCCTTGTTTTAATTAACATCCACTTATTAAGGAAACCATTGGCCACGTTAAAGTTCAAAGCAGGAAGGTTAAGCTTACCGTTCGCCTTCTCTGTTTAATATTTTAGCTCTGCTGAATTACTGTCTTGCAGTTCTGCAAACTTTCAGCTCTTTAACCACAGCTAACGAGCACACTGAAAGGCAAACTAGGTATTTTAAGTTTATCTATGTATGCAAAAGTACAAAACCATTTCTAACAGAGGAAACATAAAAGCGCAGTTGTTAAGTTTACTGACCTTTTTCCGTCACACCTCCGGCCCTTGCCACAAGATGGCCGAACTGACCGGTTCTAAACTTAGGAAGATTCATGGGAAATGACACGCAACCCGCGCGTTGCTCGCGCGACGCGCTTTTGCCCCATCAAATTCAACGAATTTTATAATGTGATCTAATGATTCCACTTTGTGAAAGCCTTTTTAAAAGTGAGATAAATATGGGACGAATCTACTGGTTAGGCTTAGTACTGAGAGAGTTACAAAAATATTCATTGGAGTATGTAGATTTTTTGGCGCTTTCGATTCCAAACCCTTTCTGGATATTTTTCACCATGTTATCCTGCTTACCCGTGAAACAGGGGCCAAGAGTCTTTTGAAAACAACGCTACTCAGGTTTTCTCGCCATTTATTTTCTTTCGTCAATTTCCATCATTTTTTTTCCATCTGTAATTGTTCTATGTGGCAAATAAATATTGTATTGTATTTGTATTGTAGACACGGTCTCCGCCTCTCGTGGTTGCTTCGTCGCCCGACAAAATTTGATATTTGGGTGCTGACAATACCGCCAGTTACAAAGGCTAGGTCTGCGCCGACCGCTTTTACTTTTTTGACGGCCTTTAGCGCACCTATCGTCCTCGGAGACCCAGGGGCAGATAGCTGGGTCAGGAGGGATACCCGTTTTGACTTCCTCCTGACCCAACTATCTCCCCCCTGGGTCTCCAAGCCAATAGCACTTGTATGCAAGCCGTTAATCCTTGATGTCGTTCTTTTTCCGAGTATGCCCGTCACTGACCGGAAAAAAATCTCTATCGTGCTCTTTCATTCGTTCACCAGGCTTACAGTGAGACGCGCTTTACCGTGGCCACCCAACAAACGTTTTTCACAAGTTAGCCAATCAGGATACGCGGATTTAAATAATGGTCACTTTTCCTTGCAAAGTCCAACAAGCAAGTGACGTAACAACGAATTATTGAAAACATGTCGTTTTTTATTTTATGGCAAACTTGTAAAAATATGTTTGTTGGGTGGCCACATAACATGTCATTTCTTTCAATACGCACACACCTCATAATGTTCCCAAGTTTATTTATCTTCCAGTTTATTCTGATTTATCGGCTTCAAAATAATATTCCTTTGGGTTGTGACACTGATATTTTTAATTACCTTTCGAAATAAACGTCAATTTGTCCTTTTCTAACATGAGATATGCTGAACCAATACCAAGACGTTTGAGTGATCAGAGTACTATAGAGCACCATTCCCATCTTATTGACTACAATCTTAGACAAAATAAAAAAAAAATTAACCCCCCTCTCCCCCCCCCCCAAAAAAAAAAACAATGACGAATTCGCGTGCAAAGCAAAACGCGCCTTTTTTCCATCATTGAAATTAGGAGGGGGGGGGGGGGGGGGGCGAGGGGTGGTGATAATTTTTTATTTCAACTATTCAAGATTGCAGTTTGTCCGCCGATTTTCTCACCCTTTTCCCCCATTTCCCCCAAAATTCTGCTACGAAAACCACTTTTTAAATTTTGGTATAGTAGTTAACCAACTTGACAGAAACAGTCAGACCTAACTATAATTTGGTTTACATAACATTCACGCTTCAAAACTGACTGACCCATCTGACTCCTCAACAAGTTTACATATAACAAACTGAAAGAGCCTAGTCAAACGTGTTGCACCGACAAGAGATTAGAGAACCGCGTTAGATTCTAGTACGTGTGCGAATTTTTTCAAAAGAGACAGAATGCGCACGCGTGAACCAGTGTCATTTTGGCGGGAAAACGAGATAGCTGTCGTCATTTTACTACGAGACTTTTTAGAAGGGCATAGTGACGGAAACAAGTCTTTGAAACGAAGGTGATATCGTCTTTTCGCAATAACAAAAGGGCATAGCCGGTCATCATTCAAAACAACTGCATCAAGTTCGTCGCTCATAAAGAGCAAAAAGAACGACTTCCTTGTAGATATCTCTCCTTTACTGACTTCTTTATATTTCGCTCAAAACCTGAAGTCAACCGGCCTGATCTCTTATTCGTAGTTGTACTCGTACCGGAATCTTAAAGGGTCAGTTATTAAAAGATAGTTTAGAAGGTGTTTAACAAAACCACGTTCTAAGCCATTTTCAATTTTGCCAACAGTCATATCTAAACATTGGCTGCTACTGACGGTAACAAGAAGGCCTAGAAAACTACTTATCTACTTAAAATAAAACCACTACAAACAGATTTTGAGGCCCACTGATTGTCTTCCTTTAAGCCACGGTCTAGGTTAGGCTTTGTTTTTTTATCTATCTGTTTATAGGTGGGCCATTTTATGTAGAGTGACATATGTTTGGTCAATGTTTTTAAGCCTTCTTGACACTTTTTACAGTAGACATCGTTTAAATTTTCAAGTGTTTTAGATCGTGGTTATGTTAACTGGCCACGTCAGAATAACCGACCCTAAACCTTTTTGAAAGCGCACGAAAGGTCGGTAGTTGCGAGAGAGGAAAAAAGGTGAAGTTTCGTCCCTGCTTTGGCTTTAGTGATAGTCTGTTTACTCTACCTTTTTTAGATGTGATTATTAAGTTCAATAGTAGCTTCCTTACGGGCGAGGCCCCAAACTCTGAGAGAGGACAAATCTACTTTAAAGTCCTCACCGCGCTAAACGTCGCACGTCTAGTTCACCGGCATCTGGCATCGAACTTATCTACGTTCTTAGGCTACCGACCTTTCAACAGTCCAACCGAAAGTGCAAAAAAAAAAAAGAAAGAAAGAAATTAAACAAGATTTAGAGGTCGGACATAAGTGCCGGCTGGTCAGACTTCTTATCATCTCCAGTATTTTCCTCTTCACTTTCATCTTCGTCATCACTCGTCGTTCCCAGTTTTTCTTTCACCACCTGCTTTTCTCTCTCGCTCTTGAACTTCAGGTCCTCAGGAACATCCGGGACAATCCAGGCTATGAGACTGCTGATTGAGTACACCACGAATTGGAAGACAACCACAAAGGCCAGTCGGGCGGCGACCAGATTCCAGTATTCCTTGGAGTAGTGGTAAGGATAGGTGCTGTCATGGTAACTGGCATACCTTTGAATGCAAATAAATGAAGAATATGGCAGCCAATTAGAAATCTAATTCTATTTACGCGAGTCTGACCGTATAGCTCAAAGTGGTGTTGAAATTGTACGCATGCTGCCAAAAAGTTGTATCAGGAGTCCACGAGCCTATATCTCTCATACTCAGCCTTTGTATCAACCCCTTACCGATGCGAGTATATTTAGTTTTATAACGTTCCTTTGGGAACTTTTGAAAGCCCATAGCTCAAATGCTTAATCAAAGAAGTAGCAATGACAATTTAAAAGTTGTCATACGTCATACCTTTTTTCGGGAAATAAATCTACTCGGGAAAGGGTTGACTCAACACATAAATACAAATAGAGGCTCGGGGATCCTCTCGGAACACAGAAGTGTTAAGGTCTAATGTGCCACATTTACAAGTTTTTTAATGGTGTCTTATGCCCCATTCACACCAAGGCTTAATCACGTTTAAAAGCTGTTTTGTTAAACACAGTTGAAAATTGTTTCCTTCGTAAAAGCTGCTTTCGGATTTTTGTCGACTTCAGATTTAGCGCGAATGAAAGCATAAGTTAAAGTTTACTTGAATCCTACGTCAAAGCCAATGGTTCAGCTTTCTGTTACCAATTATCATTTTGTTAAACCTGGTTTAATTAAACATATTTTGTTGGCGTGGATGGGGCTTTAGCTTTGAGATGAATGGCAATATTACCTGCAGTAGTCTCTGGTGTAATTAACATTCATAGTTGGGTCTGTCGGCTCGGTCCCAGGCTCCCAAGTATAGAGGGTCTTCAAATCGATGGATGCAAGACTGTTGTTGATGTAACCTTTCAGTGTCCCTCCACCCGGTGAATTACGGTCTGGGGCATATTGATACCTGTAGAGCAGCTTAGGGATAAATTCGGATGTGAATGCCAACACGAACGCATTCATTAACACTGCCACCTTGGTGATTGAATCCAGTACACTGTACCAGGCCCCTATATCTTCAACACGTACGGTCTGGGGCCGTCTATGATAACACACGAAGTTAATGGCATCCACACGAACTTCTAGGATAGCGTTAATGAGAGCGAAAAATGGTGCAAGTGGAAAGGCGGCGACAAACATGGTTACAAAGCCGTACTGGAGAACTGAAAATTAGATTTAAAACATGTGATTGTTAATTTTAAGCAAATACCAGGCGTTAAAATCCAGTAGTCTGTAATGTATCTAGTACTTCGTCTGAGTGAGAGTAACCCTGAAGGGCACTGATATCGATCGCCGTAACATTTTCACAACGTCCATATCATAAAAAGGTATACGATGAACATGCAGTACTTATCTCACCCAGTAGAAATAATAATTTTGTTTGCCGGTGGCTTTGGGTGTAAAAAGTAAAGATTGGAGAAAAACTGAGACAGGTTCAGGAGGCAGTTTTTGATTTGGAAAATCAGTAAACAGTTTTTACAACTGAAGAAAATACAACTGAAACTTTAGACATTTTCTGTTACAAAATATCGTTAAAAATTGGGACTGATATCGAGTTCGGCCCTTAAAGTTCTCTCTTTACGATAGATATTAGCATACAAAATTAAGTAAACCATTTGACTTAGTGAAATGATCACGAGATGAGGTATTTGGTGAGTTTCCCTATCAGTACGCTTTTCTTACCTATCTCAAGGTAGTCCCAAAACAAGTAATGATCCTCCAGAGAACTCAGATCATGGTCCTTGATATACTGTGGACGGTCAGTAGAATCATCTAACTTCCTCCTTTTTAACCACAACATAAACGATCTACACCAAAGCAAAAGTGACTGAATTTAGACTTCACAGAAAGGAAGAGATACTAGAGTGGTCTGATCTCCAGATTATTGGTAGTAATTACATTGTATGTCTCGGCTATTTGGAAGGCATGAGCATTCCCCAGGAACATTTAATTTATAATCTGTAGGAATATTGTATATTATCTTTAATGTATTTCTGTATACTGTTGTTGTATTTCTGGTTAATAGCAAAATGAATGAATGAATGAATGAATGAATGAATGAATGAATGAATGAATGAATGAATGAATGAATGAATGAATGAATGAATGAATGAATGAATGAATGAATGAATGATTGAATGAATGAATGAATGAATGAATGAATGAATGAATGAATGAATGAATGAATGAATCATCGTCAACCATCTTCAGATCTTCAAACAAGACGCGTCTAAATGCCTTTTGTAAACATACTTCCCTGAAGTGCAGTATTTTCTCATCTACATATATTAAAATCGAACTGTTTCCAAACCTGAGATAAATAATGCCCAAATGGGGGTATGAAAAAAAAATTATCTTAAACACGTTTTAGAGAGTGAAAATAAGTTGATAAGAAAGAGGGTTTCTGCGTAACTACTTACGGAATACCAACTTCGATGACGTTCCCAATGAGCTGTTGTCCTACCATGATAATCGAGATCTGAATAGCCAGTTCCAAGAAACAGCCTTGCTCACTGCAGCCGTTCAACCGGTACTTGCCCAAAACCCGCGTGTACCTCCCCGGTGTACCAACTATAATCTCAGACTTGAAAAACGCGATGTAAATGATCGACGAAAAGGTATTGACGAACTGGAACAGGGCCATTTTCATCGTGAAGCTGTCTTCGTAGGAACTGCGCGTTGCAGGGTTCTCCCAGTTGGTTAGCCATACTGCCAGTTTGTTATAGACGTACTTTAACACTGTGATGGCCACTAGGTTAATGCAAGCTGCTAACGCTGTTGTAAAAATACGAGCGCGCTTCTGGACTGTTCGATCTGGGTTGCTACTCAGAACAGCAAAGGCAGCCGCACGGAATACTACCACACCAATCACTGCAGCAATCACGAGAAAAATCATGAATGCGACAAGACTAAAAACGAAAGCAAAACGACGAAAACGCTTGATCTTAGTGGCTCTGAAAATAATCTTGCCAGTGTCTGGATCTGGTTTGAAGGGATTGAGTTCCTCTTCAGTGAGGGACCTGACATACGCTGGACGAAGGGGTTCGTCCTCAGCTTCGAAATCTGCCGTGTGCCATTCATGTGCAAGGGTGGCTTGTCGGCGCTTCCAGAATTCAAGGAAAAGCGTGGCCCAAATGGACGCCACGAAGGCAAGAATAAGGGTGCCATCGTTGTCAAAGACGTGCGTAATATAAGCATAGAGACACGTGGTCGGAGCCAGGTTCCAGTAGCTGCACTGTTTGTCACAGAGAGGACACATGTACCAGACGCCTTCATTTTTGTCGTCGCAGAGATCCTGGACCGGGATGTGAGACCCTGTTGATATAATGCCATATAAGAACACAATCAAGGCAACAATGGCAAGTGGAACCAGCATGGCGGTGTAGAATCCAAGCCAGGCGAAGTACAGGCCTATCTCATGACCAAAGTAATCCTTGATGGCATCGTATGGCTGGTATTTGAACCATCTGCCAAGTCTAGCCCAGTCCTTTCTCAAGCGTTGGCGATCGTTGACAGGCATTTCTCCCTCCCTCAGTTTTTCTGGCCCTTCATGCAGAGGATAGTGCGAGGTGTACACTCCATCCAAAACAAGCCTGTTGAGACCCACGCACTGCGGTTCTTTCGCAAAGCGAGTGTTTCCAAGGATCTGCTGTATGATGCACAATCGATCTACAGTGCTGAAGAAGATCTCCTTGTCTTCGTGGTTCACGAATTCTGTTAAATGCTCTTCTTTGAAGCGGCCCATGAAGTAATCGGTCTTTTCTCTGACCGTTGGATCACGCAAACGCAGTGGATCTAAACTTGCTAGTTTTTCCACCCGTTCAGGACCACACAGAGATTCCAATAGCGACTTAAACTGGACATCGTTTGGTTGAAGAGGCACTTTCAATCTCATCTCCTCTGCACGCTTGGCCAACAGCTCCCAGGGAGCATAAATCAACACAAAGTGACGTTCAACCTGAGGGTCCTATATAGCAAGAAAACAACCAAGAAAAGATTTAATATTCGTGTCATCATGAAAGTTTCATATATTGTTTGCTATTATGAATAATCTAATAAACATAGAGGGTAATATAAAATGGGAGTGGATGTTTTACAAACTTTTAATAATTACACTTAGCAACGCTGACATCGTTACCATCAGGGCATGACCAGCAATATGGTTCTGCATGAAATTAACTTACTTACTTACTTACTTACTTACTTACCTACCTACCTACCTACCTACCTACCTACCTACCTACCTACCTACCTACCTACCTACCTACCTACCTACCTACCTACCTACCTACCTACCTACCTATTAACTTACTTACTTACTTACTTACAAAGCACTTCCGCGGGGCTTTCTGTACCAGGAAGTGTTTTTTGATGTTTTTGGTCATGATGAATTGTGTCAAGAGTACAACATTGAACTCCAGTCTCAAAATTCGTACGGCCAAAGAGCGAAAAATGCATGTTTCTGTTTAAACACGTGGTCCCCAGTTAGAAAAACGTTCTATGCGGTTTATTATTCTAGAAGAAGATACATACTCTATTTGGTTGTTATAGTCATTTGCTTGACTTGGACCAACATGAACGAAAAGGGCGGGATGCCGACTAAAAGTTCTTTTAGTCAATCAGTCAATTGTATTCATTTTTAAAACGTTGCTTATGCTTAATGCAGGTCAGTTTTAAAATCGTTTTCGTTTAATACCAATTACCAAAAAGCCATAATTTTAATTGAATCCAGTAACTGTTGGTACTCTCTTAAGAAAAGGTTGACATATACAGAAACTAAAACAATAAAGAGATTGGTTTTCCAGTACACTTTGACTTTCCCTTTAAACATTCGAAGTTTCTCCATGGGATACCCACAGCCTAAGCAACTGCGAAAAGGAAGCATGAAAGCCTGTACAAGCCTGAATATTTGTCTAGGTTTCCTTTTCGTACCTGCTTAAGTTACGTACACAACTGGGTCGGTCTCTCCGGCATTTAGTAATTTTTTCATCCACAGTTGAAATATTTGAATTTCATATCTCACTCCTACATCCATACGTCGTCAATGTTATCAGGTGAGCATGATCCATGAGACATATTAATTTGGCTTTTCGTTCATTTGAGTTACTGTATATATGAAGAAAAAGTGAACTATTCATATATAATAATGACTTCAGGTAACTGAAAGAACGAATGTGTCACCACTACAATAATACATATTTGGTGCGGGAACAGGCGTCGATACGCAAGCCACGATCCTGTCTACCGCATTGAAGAAAAACTAATATCTTAATTTCGTTTCTTGTTTTCGTTTCGAACTTATGACCTAAGGACACAACTTGCCATGTCGTCAATCACGGGCAGCTAACGAGAAAATTTCAGCAAAAATACTTAAAGTGTTGCCTCTTCTGTTCCCAGTTCGTCTTGTGGCCTTTGAAGGCATATTTGAGTAAGCTAATACAGTTTGATCTATTTCACTAAAAATTTAAGTTGCAGAAAGTTTTAGGAAATGGAATGTTATTTTCCGAATTCATACGAGCTGCCGTTCTCTTTACGAAAATGCTAGCTGACCCTATTTCGAATTTTTACTGACCGAAATATTTGTCCCCTCCAAAAACGAAAAGAACTAGTTTTCTAGAGTTCCAAATTTTGAGCTGACATTTTAGCGAAAGATCAGTAGATTTTTTTTAAAACTAAATTCGAATTTCTAAGGCGGTTGGGGAATTCCGAACAGATATCCAACGAAATGAACTGTTGAGTGTCCTGATCAATGGGGATGGCGACCATTATTCTCGTTAATTTAGTTTTTAGTTTTAAAAACCACTCTACAAAGTCCCCTGCAAAACACCTAGAAGTCAACGAGCGTTAAGCCAATACCCCCTGCAAATCACTGATTCTTGATATATTGAGTCGCTATCATGGCTGTTATATTGCAGTGAGAACAGAAAAGGAAACTTGAAAATAACAGGTTTCGCAGAATGAAAGAAAACACCCTCGCACCTTCAGGCACCGTTTCATGCCAAAAGCCAAAAGTTTGAACGCTGAAAACTTGGTATATTTGGGATTTACTGGCAGTTCGTACCTCAATGTTTTCTTAGAGTAGTATGTGAAATTACATCGAAAATAGTTATAATGATTATGCAATGAACGTAATGTCTTAAGTCCGGCTGTCCAAGAAATGTGTGGAACTGAATTGGATTAAATCTCCGATGCGCTGTATCAGTTAGTACTTCAGTTAGTTTGTAAGCTTCAAGATTTTAAACGCTAAGTTACAACTATAGTGTTTATCCACCAATATTTGAAAGTCCTTCAGTTTGATCGACGGCAGTTTGATGACCAAACATTAGTATGAATCAAAACAACTGATTACAATACCTGTTCTGCAATGATACTCTCGTGTCGTAGAACAAGCCCCTTCTTTTGCAAGCGCTTTTCATAGAACTTCCTCGATTTTGTTAATGCCGCCGCTTCCTTCTTCGTCTCTTCGTCTTTCTCTTCGTTCTCTTTACAAGTCTCGTATACCAAAACGTAGTCGATACGCCCGCCTCTTTCTGCAGGGTACGCTGTACCAGCCGAAGATTCTGTTAGTGGAGCATTCTCTGCCTCTAGCTCGACTGGCACATCGTTTTGATTGAGCTCCGAGTAGGTCCCTCTATCCATGATTGGATCCTTTCGTCTTTGAAACACTCGTGATAACATAGACGACGAATTTTAAATTGAAACACAAAAGTAAAGTTAAATATTCCAATACAGAACTCGATGTTTCAATTATACAAACAACGAAGATCAGTGTTTCTCGCGCGCAAGTCTTTCAAATGATCCTATATATACTGTACTGAGGGAATTTAAAGACGGAAAGGGATTGCCACCGTGTCCAGATCTCTTCAAACAGCGAGCAGAAGTCTTTCGAGAATGTTACCGAACAACACCCCTTTGGCCCCCTAATATAAGCACAGAATTGATCTGTAAATAGCCCATAAATATTGATGACTGCAGTCACATTTCGTACATAGAATAATCGGACTTTTTTCCATTCAAGTCACGGTAGCGTGTTCATTCATTATAGTCTACCCTTATTACGACACCTATAGTGTTGTTAAAGTTTGTACATTTACGGTGTGGATAACAAATATACAAGGAAAATGATTAATTCATTACTCCAACTGAACAAACATCTTACCTTCATGAAAATTCTAATTAGTCCATAACTTTTTGCGCCACGTTAGCCAACTCTCGCAAGCGATTTCCTTCGTTAAGCGGTGATGGAACTTTTGTGATGAAATAACAAATAAAACCCACATCAGTACTTTTAACTGATAGTTTATACATGTATAGACAATGTAAAATGTATCTCACCCTCAAACGTTTGAAAAGCCAACATCTCATTTGAAATTCTTATTCATATTTTCAAAGATTTTGAATCTCCATCGATACATGCAACCTTCAGTTGCTTAGGGATTAGCAACCAAACCAGTTGTCTTCAGCTTGAACTGATTAAGCTCTCGTTCAAAAGAGTTCAGTGAAGGCCTACCAGACTCTATTGGATGAGTTATCATGAATCCTCCTCGAACAAGACATATCTACTCTCGCGTGACTCTAAGGAACAACGACTTTAAACATATACTCATCACACCTACCTTGTCGCCCGCTGACAGCTAGTCATTGAGAAATATCGATCGTTCTTTGACATTAAGCATCTTTACAAGTGATAAGGGTTACAAGCGCTTTCAGTCTGAAGATTGCTGGTCTTGCGCATCAGGCTCTAAATTTTTCAAGAAGTAAATATTGGCGATGAAATGATTTTTTAGGCAAATTTAACTCAGGCTCCGTGTACGAGGTATCACTCTTTTTTCAGTAAAATTCGCAGGTGGATCGACTTGGCATAAGGCGACCTGCTTAGTCGAGTTCAATGTGCGCGACGAATATAATTTATTCCGAGGTTGTAGTGAGGCTATCTCAGGAGCATCTAACATACTGGAAAATAACATTGGAATGGAGATTCAGTCGAAAGATGGATAACAGGTGGCTCTCAAACTCTAGAGCTAATGAGAGGAGCTGAATGGGTTGAGCTATGAACCGTGAAACGACTTTTTCAATCCCTAAATAAGAATCAAGCAACCATGTTCCCACAGAATTGTAAAAAGAAATAATAATCATTAAATAATCGGAAAATACTGATTGCAGAAGGACGAATCAGTCAACAGGGGGAGATAGCGTCAGTTTGACGTCAGTTTCGTATCCTATGAAAGCACCTGCAACTGATTTCAAGATGAAACTTTGTCAAATTGACGGAATTCTAACCGTCACCTGATAAATAAGGTAGTATTTTAATCTCAGCTGTCACCGTCAAAATTGCTATTGGGGAGCTTTAATATGTATTACGACGCCGACGGATACATATTTACGTTGTCTGAGATACTTTGTGATATAAATATTCCAATCCGCTTAACTTATAAAAGTATGGCCAAATTATCCGGGGCGCCCGGTTGTTCGAAAGCCGATATGATTAACGCTAATCCCCAATTAAAATTAACCAAGGTTTTCATATCGCTTATTAAAACATTTTTCAAAAGCTCTTTTTTAAGCTAATAGTAAAGAACAGTCTAAGTCAAAACTAAAGGGTAAAAATCTTTTGGAAAGATCTTTATTGATTGGCCAGTCATTAAACTTGAATCAAAGCTCATGTTAACCCAGGATTAGCTTAATCAGGCTTTGAACAACCCAGAGTGTCCATGTTCTCCTCAAAACTTTGAATTTCGATATTTGCTCTTCGTCTACCGTTCATACTAAATCAGCTCAAGCAGTCGCTCAAAGCAGGTTGACAATGACAAAGAAAGCTCAATCCCATGCTTTCCATTTTTATGAGCGTTTTAGTATCGTTCCATTTTGCTGACCAAAAACGCTGTTTTCAGAGTTGATGTTTTCCAAAATTTTCAAGTTTTAGAAAGCAGCGACTAATGACTTTTAAGACGAAAATTTTTTGTCATTTTATCGTTTTCATAAATAAAGAATGTCTACTAGATTTCCTGTTATTGTAGTTACGGTTTTATTTGAATAGTAATGGTTGAAGTTTTTTAGATGCAGATTTTGAAATTTCTCTCTATCAAATACATTTTAATGATTTTTTTTAACAAAGTAAAATGAACGAGATTTAAAGGAAATTAAAGATGCTTAGCTCCCACGCTGATATCTTTTTATAACTTAACAAATACAGAGTAAATAAACTAATCCTCAAAGACCTAGGGAGAATACATTCCCCAGAGTAAAATGAGGGCCTCTGTTTTACCCTTGATTTTTTTTTCACCGTTTCTCTGTTTTTTTTTTTTCGTTCGTTTTAAGTTGCACCAAGTGCCTCTGCAGCCTGTTCTTGG
Organism: Pavona decussata; assembly: GCF_977016875.1. NCBI lineage: Eukaryota > Metazoa > Cnidaria > Anthozoa > Scleractinia > Agariciidae > Pavona > Pavona decussata. The sequence continues at coordinate 1,102,937 of NW_028145639.1, forward strand.
CCCAACTTTCTACCCCTGAGATCTTCGAGAATATAAACAAACTGATTAGCCATCTCTTACAATTACTCAAAACATGTTTTTTCTCTTTAAATGTGAGGCCCTGTGTCCTCCAGAATCCCCGTGAAAAGAAAGTGAGCGACTGGAGATGAGGTATATTGTTAGGGCCATGACGAAATCTGCTTCATCCTTCATCGTTTGGTCATGGATCCTAGAAAGACTCTTTCTAGGATCCATGGTTTGGTCATCATTTCTTCCCGTTCCTTCCCGAAACACTGTCTTTCGGTTGTGTTCTTTAAACCTTAACCCTTTCCTCTATAGCCAAAATAATGTAGATTTTTAATCCGTACTTAAGAAAAGTAGACCGTGATAGCATTACAATGCCACATAATAGCTTTCGTTTCAGTGGTCAGGCTTAGTTACCTAGAAACGCAAAGAGCTACTGAAAGTTAGCACCACGCACTTTTACAGTATATATAAACCACAGGAAGAGAAATTTGAATGGTCATAGGGAGATAAAACAGAAAAAAATTCTAACGCAAGATTAGCTTCAGACCGTTTTGGGGTCAAAATAGCCTGACACAAAATTAACGTATTTAACGAATTCATGGTGCCTCTTTTTTGAGGTTAAAGTGACGTCAAGACTCGTGGCATGTAACTATTGGTAAATTCTTTTCAATAAAACCTTCCCCATCGTCTTTGTACTGAGTTGTAAACCACCGTAATGAAGCATTGTGCACGAGGAAGGGCGCAATGATAAGAGGAGGTCTGAATACAGACTGATCGATCAGTTATAAGCTGGGAGCAAATATTTCAACAATCGCTCGACTGAACAGTTAAGCTACGAGAATGAATATATAAAAGTATCATAAATTAACGCTGCGCATAAAATATTTCAAATATATATGGACGTCCATCGCAGTTATGAACGCATCTCTAGAAAAATGTTCAATCAGTAAAATTGTCTAGTTTTCCCGTTAATAGTTCAAGTGCTTTTTCTCAGTTACAATCTAAACCTTATAAGGCATTTACTATTACACATTCGCATTATTTTCTTGCTTGAATATCGCCTTTTCCAGCTCCTTTTCTCGCTTCATTTTAAATGCCAGTTCTTCAGGAACATCAGGAATCGCCCAGGCAATAAAACCAGTGATGGCATACACTACGAACTGAAACACAAACACGAAGGCAAGTCGAGCGGCCAAGATGTTCCAGTATTCACTGGATCGCTTGTATGGATAGCTGTTCTGATAGTAACCTTTATACCTGAGGGGAAAAAAGGAAGAAGGTGTAAAATACATCCATTTACCTCGACAGTCTTTAAATTATCATAGATTATCAAAACTTCAATTGAGTTGACTTGAATACAAAGAAAGTATGAGCAGATGTGAGGGTTTGTTCCAGAAATGTTTTAGATATTCATGACAAAATGTTAAAAATATGAGATCTAGCCGGGGCTAATATCGATGTTAAGAGAACTTGCGCACGACAATTGAGAACCAAAGATTTCCAAGAAGTTTAGGTTTTTCTTTCAAAAGGCGGCTGTTTTCCAGGTTTAAAAGTTAACAGTGAAACATTTTGATTATCCAATGTGATCATTAAATTCTCACAGTGTTAGATTTCTGGCAGTTAAGACAGGAGAACTATTAAACTGTTGAGAAAGAAATCGTTAAACTGAACGATAATCCTTGATCATTGTAAAAGCCAAATCAGCCATGAAAATGGCAAAGATACAAATAAAGAAGTCATGGTTGCTGCTTAAGGTAAAGATTTTTCAGCACCCTTCTAAGGATTCTAAACCCTTATCCTTTGTTTTTAAACAAGTTAGAACTCGTTTCTTGAGATGTTTCGCGAAAATGGCCAGAGTTTGCATTTGAAATCCACAGATATACAGTAAAAAAAAGAAGAAATATATTGAACTTATTTTTACCTGCAGTAATCTCGAGTATAGTTGAGAGTCTTAGTTGGATCCGTTGGTTCAGTGTCGGGTTCCCACGCGTACAGGGTATTCAGATCAATGACAGCAAGACTATTGTTAACATATCCCTCCAAAGTTCTTGACCAGGA
>NW_028145639.1:1110000-1285000 GCF_977016875.1 Pavona decussata
CGATACAGAACTACAACAAGACACGAGAAATAAAAGTTAACATGTGATTGTCATATTTGACTCAGATAGCTGAGATGTGTAGATGTCTCAAGCCTGTAAACTGATCAGGATGTTTGTTTTACCGTAGGGTTGTATTTCAATTTTTTTTACAAAATTTAACATTATTGTATTATGTTTATTTTTAAATGATATTATATTTTTGAGTTTCTGAGCTTGCGTGGGCGTCCTTGATGACTGTGTGGGGCTTTGAGGTATGTGCAACAGTTGCCCTAGGCTAACACACCAAGAATTTATCAAAGATCAGCTGAGGCGAATCGTAATATTGCGGTCCGGCAACCAAAACGCCTAAAAATTTCAACAACCCCTCATATTACGTTACTAGGAATTTTTGTTTTTTAGGAAACTTAAAAGAAATAATTTTACTCGTCTCAATCGTCGTCAACACAGTTGAGTGGCTTTATGCTCTATGCTCCTCGTTTGCGTGGGACTTACCACAGTAATTTACCACAGAGCGCACGTTTGACATTAAGCCGGTTTAACAGGCAAATGTCGCGATATAAATATTTTTTATGGGAATTGTTGGGGAAATTTGCTTCAACATCAAGGCATTTTATCTTAAGTTATCATTTCTTTTTTCTCATTACCTGTATGTTTGATGAATACTGATGTTGTTAGGAGAAATTAGATTCTGATCAGTTAAAAGCATGTGATTAGCAATGCGTCGATGAACAAAGTCCAAAAATATTGTCCAGTACGTGACGAATACATTGTAAGTACAATGGAAAAATTCAAAAAGAAATGTTTATGTTAACAGGCAACATCAATATACAAATATTACCGAAAAATCGATGATAGATACAAATGCATCATTGCATTTTACCTAACGATCCCAGACTCCGATTTGAAACAAGATTTTCATATTAGTACGTTCTCAATTGAATCGTTTAATATCTAATAAAACAAATTATGATTACGCTGAATTTTGGTGAATAAACAAGCGTCCTTACCTTTTCTATAACAACTGATTGCTGCTGTAGAAGCAGCCCTTGTTTTTCCAGCTCCTTTTCAAAGTTCGTTCTCGCAAGAGCCAACTTTTCTGCTTGTGCAATAGACTCCTCGTCTCTACTCTCCTCGTCTTGTGAAGTTTCAAAGACCAAAACGTAATCGTTCCGATGCGCTGTTTCGCCATCCCTGCTGTCCCTTACGTTTATGTAGACTGTCAGGCTTTCATGAACAGCACCAATCTCGTATTCCTCTCCATCGCGTAATCTATAATATGGCTCAGCGCTCATTGTTACTCTTGCTGGATTCAGTCAGAATGTTTCACCTGCAATGGGAAAATACACAGTTTTTGAGTCGACGTTAACAGTTGCCAGTACAGTGTAAATTATCCGCCTCATTAACCGCTAAAACAAAAGTGTTAAACATCATCAGAGATAATAAACTTTAAACATTAAGTCTCATGTCAAAAAAGGAATACCTTAAATTTTGATGCTGTGGTTCTTTCGACCGAGATTGCTCGAGATTCTGCGTTTTCGTTTCAATGAGAAATTGACATCTTGCCCTTAGCAAAATATCTCTTCTATTCTTTTCAAGAACTTAATCTATTATCTTTTATGCGTGATTGTCCCAGACCGCACGCTCTTTCATGAATGTTCTATTGAACTTATTGCATACCTTGGGAATTGAGCATAAGACAGAATAGTGCATTGTGATTGGTCATTGCGTATGTTATACGGGAAGAGAAACACAGAAGATGTGAATCTCTCGCGCGCGAACGCGTGACTATACCGTGACCTGCAACAAGGGTACGGTGGAAGGCAAACTCGTGTTCGACAGACGGATACCGAGAACAAATTGATCTAAACTGAATACATTTATCATGAAAGTGAAATACACAACACTCATATACATGAACTGCGGTCGAAAACCTTTAATAGAAGACAGGCCATCCCAGTTTTGGACTCAACGTATTAAGTAGTACGTTATTAAGAGAAAGTCTGAGAAAGAAAATCGTGTTTGAACGGGATTCGATCTCATGACCTCATTCAGTTATACGATATCAAAAGGGGAACAAGTTCAAACCTGAATTTTTTTCGGCCGACTTTCTTTTCACAACTTATGTTAAAATCTTCCATCCGAAGTTCATCTATCTGAGTATATGTCATTTCCATTTTTTCAGTTTTCACGAGAATATCACGAACTCCCAACATAACCAGCGCTCGATCCGCTTTGAACAAAAAACGAATCGTACTCCTATAATATACTTTACCCATTGAACCACAAAACATGTTTTGTCTAGCTATAGACAGCTCGTTTCTCAAACTCTTGACGCCTTTGATCGATCTCTCACCCTTCGTTTCTCATTCGTCAGTGATTTGTTTTAATCATTCACTCCCTCACCAGCAACATCTGACAGTGTTGACACCAAATGTGCAATTATTTTTGTCAACGTGTTAAACGAAATCTATTAATAAAAGCAAACAAACAAACAAAACAGAACGGAGCAGAACCAGACCTCATGTGCCTGGAAATAAGATTATAAGAGATGTCTATGTGCAAGAACTGAATGAAATGTTTGGATGAGAAACAATTTAGGTTGAGAGCAACAGCGCATGCGTTCAGTTTTTGTTAAGTCAATTCCCCAGGTCGTTGAAATTCAGCTTAATAACGAGGCCTAGAGGACAAAAGTACGTCCAACAAACACGTTAATTTCTACTGTTCAGGCTGTCGTTGTTAAAGTGGCCCATTGTAAAAATAGGCGGCAGTGAAAATGACGATAGATGTATTTTTTTTTTATTTAGTGACAGAGTCATACTTGAAAAAAGAAAAACCGGGATCTCCCAACAGGAGTCGAACCTATGACTTTCCGATTACTAGTTCAGATGCTTTGCAGTATACGCAACTACTAAGCTACAGGAGACTAATAGGAGTAAGACCATTAAAGTAGGTTCAAGTGACAAACATCCTGCATCCTAATGCAATCTAATAAAAAATATATTCAACGGTGAGTTAGGAAAAATGACAATAGATACTTAGTCTTCAAACACTTACCATATCAGTTATTCCTTTTCCGTCTTCTCTTTAGTAAGTAACTACTAATGAGTATTTATTTCTCTGTCCGTGTGCGGGCGGTATCCTGAAAATTCTACAATATGATTGGTTCCGGGAGTGGGCAGAATTTTCATTTCTCTTGACTACCGTCACGGTAATCAAGAACGCTAACTAGTGAGCGAAGGAACGAGAGCAACTGCAATTTGTCTTACAAATTTTAGCGTTACTTACAGTAGTATTATATTGCATTATATTCACTACCAAAGTGAAAGTGAATCAGTTTTATTAAGGCTCGAGGTCGCAGGTCGATACACCAGATCACATTTTCATATGATCAGTTCCTCGAAAACAACATACCCAAAAGCAAATCATTTTTGTCCCTCAGTGCGTTTGAAAACTTGATCATACAAGGCAATCAGACGGGTATCAGGGAGGCAACTTACAATTTACATGCCTTTTGTATAAGGGTTAAATTCAACAAAAAATCCTTGGATTAAGACTATTATACCCTAGTAAAATATCTTAAGCTATGTAATTTGTGTCCCTGTGGAGAACATCTTATTTCTATGGAAACGGTTATCGTTTACCTACTTTACCCAAATCTCATAACTTGTTGTGTCGTTCTCCAATACTTAGACAACCACCAGCGAAGGTAACAGGTAGTTTGAAATTCAGAAACTTAAGAACCACTCGTAATTCTTGAAACCTTAAATAAAATTGTAAAACCACATTAGTTTTCTGTCGAAAAAAAATAGCAGATTGCTGCAGACTTGATCCAAACTACTCGGTAAGAAACGAAATGTTCTCGACCATTCATGATTAAACTTAAGGCTAACTTACACGTACCAAATCTCGGCCCCGGCGATTAGAAGATTCAATCGCATGGGCCAGTTTTACACCTTTCCGTTTGTCGGCTATTTTCTTTTTCTCTTGGTGTGGCACTGGGCGAAAATCAGCCCGATTGAAAAAATTTATACCTCTGACACAGTTTTTTATAAACCCAGACGATTTTCTTCCGTTTCACTCATTTTCTTTGGCAAGTCGGCCCGATTATATCGTTCGTGTAAAGAAGCCTTTAGACTCATAATAAACTGAGCTTACGGTGACTTTTACAACGATACTTTACCCGTACGTCACTTGATGTCATTACCGCTGTCGAAAAGACAAAACAAATGGATTTCTCAATACAAACACCCGGTTAAGTTAGAACTAAGAAGCTAAAAAACTGTCAACAAAAGTACTAAAGATCCTTGTCCTAATTTTCCTAACCTTGTGAAGACAACCCTCGCACTGCATCAAAAAATGGCAAACAAAAAGGACAAACTAAACATGCACTTAAATGGTGTGTTAACGGACGATAGGAAAACGCGAAGTTCCATTTTATTCCTCAGAATCAAGTTCCTGCTTCGCATCCTCAAATTTCTCTACGTCATCTTCTTCATCATCATCATCGATTTCATCACTGTCGTCGTCATGACGACAAAACACAGACTGGATTATTTGTTTCTCTCTTTCCGTCCTGAACTTGAGTTCGTCTGACGTGTCAGGTACTACCCAAGCAACAAAACTGGTGATAGTGTAGACGATGAACTGGAACACAAACACAAAAGCGAGACGAGCGGCTAGGACGTGCCAGTATTGCCTGGAGTAGTTGTATGGATAGGTATTGTCATGGTAACCATGATACCTATTCAGCAAACAGAAAAACGCTTAGTTAGGAGCACTTAATGTTTAATATTTCCACATACTTCAAGTATGAATTAGTTTGCTAGAGTGTACATTGTTCACAAACGAAACTCTATAGTGCTGTGGTCCCGCAAATTGTAATGTTAAACACGGGCCCATGGGCCCCGGTGAAACATAATGTTCTTGAATTTATTGAGGTGTTCAAATGAGACTTACAGTTGACCGGAGTTTAAATTGGATTAAACTGTATTTTAAGAACTTAATACCGGATGGCACCTGTTATTTGTGTCATAAGTTCAAGGAACGTTTCTAAATCCATTTAGTTACTTAGATTTTTCTCTAGGTTGAACGCTGAACCTGTACAAAAGATGGGCGGATGGGTACATGAATGAACCCCCTCACGTCAACCATCCTGGGAGGCAGATGACTAAAGAGGCAAGGCTATCTTAGTGGTTGGGATATTCCCATCCTCTCACTCAACGAGAATAAATGTGATGAACCGGAGGAAATTGGTTAACGCTGGTTTCAGCATGCAGAACCACTGACACCTGGATATGCTCTGCTACAGTCGAACCCCTTTATTACGGACACCAAGGGGACAGGGATAAGTGTCCGCATTATAGAGGTGTCCGTTTTAGAGAGGTAGGCTTTATATATATTTCGGTCTCTCAGGGACCAAGTGAACTATCCGTAATAGAGGGGTGTCCGTATTAAAGAGGTGTCCGTAAGGAGAGGTTTCACTGTACTTAGCAATCCCAGTTTTGTCAGTGGGTCCAACATATTAGACAGGTATACCAGGTCTAGACCAGTTCCCTAGTAAAAGGCCATTTTCATGATGGCCCCATTTGACTACAACTACCAGAATTAATTTGGGTTTTCCTTTCAAATTTAAGTTTTGTAAACACAATGGAGAGTAAATAACAATAGCTCTAATCAGCATGATGATACAAAATGTTGTTTTCAATTGCCTTAATGAAAATTTCCTATGAAGGTAGCTGGTCAAAGATGCTGCTACTTCATTTCAAAAGCAATCTATGGGATGGGGCTATAGGAAGGAATCTCCTCAATACTGACAGGGAAACATTTAGTGACACTAACGACTAAATTCTGTGTTAGACCTTTTATTGCTGAATACATTTAATTGATGTTTTGACGCTCCCGTTGCTGTTAAGCGTGTGATAAGGGATGAGTAACACCCTTTAATACTATACTTGAAGCTCCTACGATTATGCATTATCTATACAATACATGCAACCTTTGTGACTTAAGGGAGTTACCTAACTTTGTTGAAATTTATTCTTTTGACCAACCTGCAGTAGTCTCTTGTATAGTTTAAGTTCTCCATTGGGTTCTCTGGTTGAGTACCATTTTCCCACGCGTAGAGGGTCTTCAAATCAATCACCGCCAGGCTAGAATTGACATACCCCTTCAGTGAACCACCCCCAGAGGAATGGCGATCATGGGCATACATGATCTTGTAAACCAGCTTCGGAATGAACTCCGAGGTAAAAGCCAAAACAAACGCGTTCACCAGAACTGAGACCCTGGTTAGCGCTTCTAGGACGCCGTACCAGGCTCCTATATCCTCCACGCGGGCTACGTTCGGACGACGAAAATGGCACAAAAACTTGATGGCGTCAATGCGGATTTCAATGATGGCGTTTATGAGTGCAAACAGAGGACCAAGAGGAAAGGCAGCTACAAACATGGTCACAAAGCCGTAATGTAAAACTGCAAATAGAAAAAACATTATGAAAATTAGTATGTTCACATTGCCGACTATAAGGATTACAGTGAATGAGATTTATCATAACAAATAAATAAATAAATAAATAAATAAATCAATAAATAATGAATAGAAAAATACATATATGGCGTAAATGAACAAATTAATATGGGTAATCAAATGATTACGAGTGAAATTAGGAAATAATTTCACGTGCGTTTTGTAAAAGTGCTAATAATTTCCCGAGGCATGGCAATTTTGTAATCTCATGTGTGTAATTATAAATTAACGCTGAAATTTCGCGTTAAAATTGAACGACCAGAGGCTGTACTGACAGTACAGAAGTGTTTATTTAGCAGGTCAGTAAATAGCCATGAGTCCGGTCCCTTCTTTAACAGGATGAGAAGGCCCGATGCATAGTGGGGAGCAGAGCGCATGTGGAAAATTGGCATCAGGATCTCGCAAAAAAAAGCTGCTGTGATTTCATTTCCTTCTTCTTTTGGTTAGCAGTTAAATCCGCGGGGACCCTGGGATAAGAGTGAATCCGGAATATTTGTCAGTTATAGTTTCGTGGATCGTTGCACTCACTCACCAATTTCCAAGTACTCCCAAAACATGTAATTCTCGTCACATGCAGGTAGTTGGTAGTCTTTCTCGTACTGAGTTACAGACACTTCTGGACTCTTTTTACGATTCCTTATCATCTTTAAATACCTGAAAAATAAGCTACTAATAATGAAGCAAATTACTTCAACATGGTCTGTAAGGAAAAATATGGAGGTTAAGCTAGAAACAAGTGTAACAACTATTTTTGTAACTGCCATGCCGATCTATCCAAAGGAAGGAAGCAAGGAAGCAGGAAAAAAAGGAAAGAAAGAAAGAAAGAAAAACATGGGGAACCCAGTACAGCTATACAGTAGTTTTCCAGACGGCAGTTAACGCATTTGTGAAATGCATTGTGTTCATTAATCATCAACGCTTACACGCAACTCACCATTAGCATTGGGAGCAATGTTATCTTAAGCGTTCATCGTCAAGCCCTGATCACACTTGATTGACAATCAGCGTTTTTTCTCGGTACGTACAGAGTAATTTCTTAAATTAACTAAATACTTCCTTGCAGGAAATATAAATGATAATGTTGTTTATTTCGTATGAATGCAATACAAAATTGAAATAACCATTTATCAGGCACCGGGAAAGAAAAAGAAATACAACAAAAAAAAGTAGTTACTTACGGTAATGCTAGCTCTAAGATGTTGAAGAAAATCTGTTTGCCCATCATAATGATGAAAAGTTGGATAGTCAGCTCCAGGAAGCACCCCTGTTCACTGCAACCATCCAGTCGATACTTTCCCAGCACTCTTCGGTATCTTCCTGGCGATCCCACTATAAGTTCAGATTTAAAGAACGCGATGTAAAATATGGCCGAATAATTGTTGACAAACTGGAACAAAGACATCTTCCAAGTGAAGCTGTCCTTGTAAGCCGTCTGTGTCGGTGGGTTTTCCCAGTCTGTCAGCCAGATAGCCAGCTTATTGTAACATTTCGTTAACAGCATAATTGCTATGAGATTTAGACAGGCCGCCGATGCTGTTGTGATAATGCGAGCACGTTTTTTCACCTTATTGTCATCATCGCTACTCAAAACAGCAAAAACGGCGGCACGGTACACGACAACGCCAATGGCAGCGCCCAGAACCAGCAGAATCATGAAACCGACAACAGCGAAGATGGCGCCGTATCTATGATACTTCTTTAGCGTGGACATCACCGGTTCTATTTTACCAGTATCAGGATTTCTTTTATAAAAGAATAATTGCCCATCTGGTAAGTTTTTTCTGTATTCAGGACGAAGCTCCTCCTCCTCTTCTTCGAAGTCAGTTGTGTGCCACTCTGCAGCAAGGTCCGCTTGGCGACGCTTCCAGAACTCGAGGAAAAGCGTTGCCCAGATGGACGCAACAAAGGCAAGGATAACAGTCCCATCGTTGTCAAAGAAGTGAGTTACATAAGCGTACAGGCAGGTGTCAGGGGCCAGGTTCCAGTAGCTGCACTGCTTGTCACACAACGGACACATGTACCAGCGGTCTCGATTATCTTTACTGCAAAGATCACGGACAGGAACGTGGGAACCCGCAGACGCAACTCCATAGATGAACACGAGAAAGCCAACGATGGCAAGTGGAACCAACATGGCAGTGTAGAAACCAAGCCAGGCGAAGTACAGGCCAATTTCATGACCAAAGTAATCCTTGATGGCATGATACGGTTGGTACTTGAAGCTTCTGCCAAATCTCGCCCAATCGCGCTTTAATCGCTGGCGATCATTCACGGGGGCTTCTCCCTTTCCTGTCGAGTCTGGACCATCATGAAGTGGGTACCCAGCAATGTAGGCCCCTTCAAGGAAAAGTCTCTGCAGCCCTACACCATCATGACCCCTTGCAAACCGGGCGCTTTGAAGCAATTGCTGCACGATATAGAGACGGTTAATGACACTGAAGACGTTTTCCTTGTTTTCGTGGTTCACAAATTCGTTCAAATGATCTTCCATGAACTGAGCCATGATGAAACTGGGTTTCTCTTCAACGGTGGAATTACGTACCACTAAAGGATTCCTGCTTTTCAGCTTTTCTACTTTCGTGGCCGCCATAACATCGTCTATCCAAGTTGTAAATACCTCGTTATTTACTCGAACTGGGACTTTCAGCCTCATCCTCTCAGCATTCTGGGCCAAGACTTCCCATGGAGCGTGGATAAGAGTAAAATGGCGTTCATTTTCCGTATCCTAACAAGGCACATATAAATGTGATAAATCTATATGATCCACTGAATTTCCTCTCGCATCATGTGAAGGGGAACGGGTGGAAATGAAGGTCAGATTTCAATATGGAAATTGGATATCTTGAAAAAATCTATTAACATTCTATACAAGTAAGCAAAGCTTTTATCATTATGTCATGTGTTCTTTCACATTGCCACATAAATTCATAACTGGATCGATTCACAGTGGCATTTGGATTCTAGTCTAAGAAACAACGCTGGTACCCAAAGGTAATTCATTTTCATACACCTTAGGTCTATTAAAATACACACCTCACCTGAATTAAGGAATGGTTCTCACACAATATCACCATTTTTGGACACTTTTTGTCTGGCGTTTTTACTCTAGTTAGCCTGGCTTATAATTTTGTGACAACAAATGGGGCAGATTTTTTTGACGATTTATCATGTTAGCTGTGGTCACATGATCGACCACGCCCTAATTTATGCAAAATTTCATATATTCCGATTACAACCTGATAATCAACGTCAAAAATACTCTTCTTTGTTTTCAAGTCTTAACATTGCATAGAACTACCCTAAATTAAGTTTTTATGCTGCGTAGTTACTTGGTCTTTTTCTCTCTCCTCAGTCCCTCTCCAAACTAAAAACGTCATAATTTTATAAAAGTAGATAAATTTCAAAAACCCCGATTAGTTCCCTAGACCCTTAGACCAAAATCATTCATAAAAGGTAAAACCACTAGCAATTCGTTTTCCTAAAATGTCGTAAATTTAAATCGAAATAAAATTTCAAAATTGGGCGTGGTATGTCACGTGACACAGCAGCAACTTCAGTGACAATAAAAATGAAATACTTTGTGTAGATTCTTGGCTCTTACAAACTTCCACATCACTACTTTCCATTTCTTCTAAAATAGACCACCCCCTCCAAATCTATCGAGACCCATTCCTTAATTCACGCGAGTCAGGCTGTTTTAAATTTCCCCGATACGAAGCAGCTAGAGTCACTTAAATCATATCCTATTTTGTCAGAGTAAATTGCCATGCAGGCTATTTTTCAACCTGCAAAATCACGTTGTTAGGGGTCACGTGACGGAATTCCTATTTGCCACAAGTTTGAAAATACTGTTTCTAAGCGGGTGCTAACAATTATGAAACATGTTTCCCCGAAATCGTCCTTTGGTATGTCTAATTGTTTTAGTTTAATTGCATTCAGGTATCCCGCACTCCAGGCTTTTGGCGCCCTAGAGCCATCCCCAATTACAACCATTTATTAATACAGCCACTTCATTCGGTTTTTTCGTAGCTCAGTCATTTTAATTATGTTTGACAAAGCCCGTCATTCGATAACCTTCTTGATACGAACAAAGACCAATTTGTCAGTCCCGAAATATCACTTTTTCTATACTATTACTATACCCTTAAATAGGGCCTAGATTTTAACAAACGTTTATCCTTAAGTCGCCACCAACCTTGCAGTGTTTTCAAAGATCTATCCAAAATTCAAGGTGTGGCCAAGCTGACACAAACAAAAAACAAACTGACAATGAAAAAGTCAAATACATCTTTCTGTATTTGGCAGCAGGTTATAAAGTTATTTCACTTTTTAATTCGTCTGTCTTCTTTTCTTGATTTTCTTTGTAAATTCGTCCTTTTTGTGCGCTATCATAATTAAGTAGGCATTGTACTACCCCACTAACACGTATTGTAAAATGACAATAAGGCATAACTTACATCTTCGATTTCCACCACCTCACGCTGTAATACAAGCCCAAGTTTATCCTCAAGGTACCTTTCAAACGCATTTCTCCATACTGCAAGCTTTCTTATTTCTTCAACCGTATCATCATTGAGTTCCTTGGTGTCCCTAAGAATCTCATGGACAAGAACATAGTCAATGCGCTGTGTACTGCAATTGCGTTTCACTGAGCTTGGCCCACCGGATGAACCTGCAGGTAGATTTTCATTCAGCTCGATTTCAATTTGCTCAATCTGGTCAAGCTTTGAGTACGATCCTTTCTCCATGTTGTTATTTCTCCCCTTTAAAGCCACAAAATCTCATCGATTTTACAGAAAACCGTTTGGTAAATTATCCGGCTAACTACAAACCGTTTTGGATTAAAATTTGACGCAAAGTGAACTTTGCATAGCATAACTCATTCACAAGGTTTGTTGGCAAGATTAATAGACTGGTGACTACTTTAATAATTTATCTAAACTGTAGTACGATGTCGTTTAGTAAGAAAGAACTTCAATCGACAGGGGTGAGAATCGGCTTTTAATGTTTACTTTATCGAAAAACATTTCTTGCCTTTTTTTTTCCTGTACAGTGAAGCATCCTTTGATTGATTGGATTTAGTAGTGACACGGCTGCCAGGAACGTTCCAAGAACAAAATGTGAAAGACCGGCATTGTTTGACAACAGATAGTACTTTTTCTTGGAGATTTACCAAAAGAATCGCCCTCCTATCTATACGTATGGAAATTCGTTCTTTAAAAATTTAAAACGTGAATTGCCATTCAAAATGGTAAAATAGTTTCGTTTTATAAGTTATACCGATATGATGGCAGTTTAAAAGGACCAAGTACGACCCAAGAATAACATTTTAAAATAATGCATCAGATGAAACGCGCAATTCGTCTCTGAAATAGATAGCTAAAATAGAACGAAAGATGCGTGGTCATGGTTGTAACAGGTGCAACAATTGAAGGTAGTGACATTTTGATGGCTTGTAAGCAAATTATAATTAGCAAAAGGACGTTTGATTCGTATTGTAACTAGAATGCAAGGCTATTAACAACTAATCGATAATACGCGTACGGTAGTAAAAATCATAGTTAGTAGAGGAGACTGGTTATGAAAGTCGGCAAAAGTCAAAAGCAAAAACAACGGTGCTGCAATTTAGGTTGAAAGCTCCCTGACAGTGCGCAACCTTTTGTTTTTTGGTCGCACATTTAGACTGAATAAATTAAAGGTATGTTTCTATTGGACAGTTTTTTCAACTTAATTGGAGTGCTATTGAGCGTTGTCACCTTTGTGCACCTTCAAGGGCAAAAAAGGCCAACAAAAACCTAAAACAAAGGAAGAATGTGGGGCTTCATAGCCATTGCCCTTTATTAACTATGTAAAAATGAAAGTTTAGTCAGTTCATCAAAGTCCTGCCAATGTCGGCAAATAGATGTAATGTCAATTGTTGCAACGGCCAGTTCGCACTTCCAGGCCTTGGAAAACTGGAAGCATCTTCTTCTTGTCTCTTTAACTCGGCGTGAAAGGTTTATTAAGGCCTGTTGTACAAAAAGAGTCCAAAAAATTGTTTATGCTAAACTGTTTATGCCGAATCTGCGCATAACACGAAGATATTTTTGCGAGCCGAAAAGAACTGAAAAGCAGGCATCCTCCTTCAAAAGGGTTGCTTTAAGTTTTGGCTGGTTGCAAGCAATACTATAATGTACAGGGCTGGGTATGGAACACGAAAGTGTAGCACAAATATGACCCTATCTTGTCCCAGGGGTCATAGGTTCTTGCCTTATCTTTTTTCAGGTTTTCTTTTAGCGGCCCTTCAAGTTGAGTACATAACCGCGATCAACTTGGTTTCCCAGTACCATTCTTTGGCATTGAAATCGTTTTTCCCAGTTGTTTGTGATATTTCTTACATTCACTCTGATAAACAATGCTTTAGAAACATTTTGTCCTACAGATGGCTTCACTAAACCTTCCCCATAAGCCAAGGGGCAGGTGTGCTCATGATGGATTCTAAGTATTGCTTCTGACCAGACGTTTTCATTACAACTGTAACAATAATACGTGAGACACTTTATAACCCTGCTGCCTGGGATTACTTCATGACTAGAATGGAGGAAGGGCAAAATACCTCAGAACTTTTCAAATGAAAATTATGTTGTTCCATAGTTAATTGAGGGACTGGTTATGAAACTTTGTCATGAAAACAATGGTGCTGCAATTTATGTTGGAAGGGCCACGACAGTGCACAATCCTTTGTTTGAATGTTCACACTACAGATGAATATCTTAAAACGAACGTTTCTATTGGTCAGTTGTTTCAACACATTTCAAAATCTATTGTCATCTGTGCGCTGTCAAGGCCAAAAGTGCTAACAACAAATAAATTTGTCAGGCTCTATAACCATTGCCTTTTATTAACTATGGTTGTTCTTATGCTGACTAATTTTCATTTCAAAACAAGGTCAACATCAGCCTGGCTTCCACTCGAAGGCCAGGTCACTATGCACACAACCATAAAATGGGCTATTCGCTCGTAGAAAAAAAATTTTTTTTGAAATGATTTATTTAGAAACTCGTATCTTACCAGTTAAATCACAATACTAGCATCCTGAAATTACCAAATACAAAAGCAGAATTGAAGACAAGCAAGCTTTATGTGGCAATGCTCTTGGGCTCAATAGGCCATTTCCAAGTTGCTTTGAACCTCATTATGAAAGCGAGGCTAAGTGCAAAGCTTTTATCATAAAAATTAGTTTCCATTCATGTGCAAACAAAACTAATTTCCATGTGAAAAGCTTTGCACTTAGCCTCGTTTTCCTGATGAGGTTCGCAGCAACTCGGAAATGGACTATTGTATTAAATGACTGTAAACCCTGTTTATAATTCCCACGCTATTGTTTTTCAATCTGATAAACTCACCTAAATGCTTTTTACTAGACTTTTTCATTTCAACTGTATCCTACCAACATTGTATCAATGTAACAATGTATTAATTTTCTTATCAAAAATAAACTCACTCGTCTGTGCATTACCATTGACAAATTTAACTACCGGAATTGACGTATTTACTCGAATAAATGTTCCTCCAAATTTAACTGCCCCCTCTTATCAAACACTTCATAAAAAAAGAAAAAAAAACTTTAATTGCCTGGATCCGGTTGTTCGAAAGCCGATTAACGCCAATCCACGATTAAAAGTTAATCGAGGTTTTCATCTCGCTCGTCAAAAATGATTTTAAAGGCTTATTTCAAGGTAAAGGTAGAGAAAAGCCTAAGTCAAGATTGAGGGACAAAAATCTTCTGGAAGAATCTTTCCAGGATTAGCTTAACCGGACTTTGAACAACTGGGCCCAGGGGATTTAGCTGGCGTGGGATGTTTGTTCCATTCAGAATTTTTAGAAATAACATTTTCTATTGGTGTAAATTGCCTTTTAGTCATGGATTTTTTCTTTAACGCCCCACGATGTCCGCTTTCTTTTTCCCTTGGTTTTGCTGAGCTTTGCTTGAAAGACAGGACAATCAATAGAGTTAAGCCCAGACTTTTACCTGCCATTTTCATTTTAGAGATCGAATTGTTTCTCTGCTCGTTTTGTTTGTCGTGCTTTTGTCAGCTTTTAATGAAGCCTTTTTTGACAAGTAACACGATTCTTTTTAACTGCTCTAATATAAAGCAACATTTCTCACACGATTCTTCATTCACTACTATGAAACAGAGCCATAGCGAATCGCTCGATTGCTATTTTGACCAAAACTATGATCATACCAGCTCTTTAGGCTCAATGTTTTCGCTGGCAATGGAAAGTGGACAATGAAAAACAACGCTAATGTAATGTGCTCCGTTCTGGACTAATTTCCTATTTACAGTTGTACTCTCATTTCTCAATTTGGCGGCCATTTGCGTTTCGCATTAGATAACCGCCTTAGATTAATTTTCCAACAATCTTCAAGCAGGTTTACACTCTGGTGTTAATTCCGTGCGTTGTCGGCTCTTTTTTTTTTTTTTTTTTTAAGGCAATGGATTTTAATTTGTGTTTTGGCAAAGATTTGGGGAATTACGATCGGCAGACGGCCGCGAGAGTTCGTATCATGTTAGGATAACAAACTCTAATCTAAGGGATATCGTGGGGTGAGCTTGAATCCACTCAATTTGTGAATTGTTTAACCCCCTAAGCCCCGATACCAACAAGCAACTTCTCCTCACAGATTACTAGAATTTACAGCTTAATTTAATGATTCATGTGGAGATTTAAGAAATATCCAAAAGGTTGTTGTGCCATTACAAAATTTATCTGATATGGTGTAAACTTGACTGAATTTCAGTTTTTTTCCTTTACAGCATGTCGTCGGTTTTGTGATTAAAATCATCATTGAGATCATCACCATATTTGTTCTTCTTGAACACTCTCTTCGTCAGATGCGTCTCCCGTTTGCTCTTCAATTCCAGGTCCCGCGGGACATCCGGGACAAGCCATCCGATGAAGCTAGTGATGAGGTAAACAGAGAACTGAAACACGAACACGAAAGCGAGGCGAGCAGCGATCACGTGCCAGTATTGCTTGTTCTGCTTATAAGGCGAAGTGCTGTCAAAGTAACCACTGTACCTAAAATGAGATGAACAGATGGAACTTTTAAGGATGGTACATTTGTTACTGCGCATCCATTCTCCGCATCTCAAGATGGTCCGAGCAACTCGTGTTTCTTAAGAAAATACAGAGGTTTTCCCGGTGCTTTATGACTAAGCGGGAAAAGCAAATCTCATCAAGGGCTATTGGAACCTAAAAAGGCAATTGGAGGAACCATGTATTTTGCAGAGATAATCGAGCTTCACTTTGGAGAAAAAAATTCAATAGATTTTTAAATAATTCAAAGCTTTTCAGAATGATTTTAAAAATAAGTGGTTATCTCAATTTTATTTATGGATTCCAATAGCCCTCAGTAAGATGTACTTTTCCCGCATAGACATAATAAGACCTGTGGACCAATATTGTAAGGCTTTTCAGCGTGGTGGATCGAACGGCGGAATATTTGAATAAATCCTTTGCCTTTTGAACAGTTGATTTGAATTGCTTTTCTTATCATAGGTATCCAGTATTGTACGAGTTACTGGCTGTGTCATTTTCGATCGTTTTGAATCATGCTGCAATCATATTGCGTCCTAGCACTTTCTGAGTGCGAAGAAGGTGAGAGATGGGGCAAATTTAGCTCGCTAAACTAAATTGAAGGCTTCTTACCTGCAAGCATTTCTGGTGTAATTTAAATTTTCATAAGCATTTTCGGGCTTAGTTCCAGGTTCCATTTGAAAAAGATCCGTCAGCTTGATTTCAGCCAAACTGTTGTTGATGTATCCTGTGAGTGTGCCCCCACCAGCATCATCGCGGTCAGGAGCGTATTTTATTTTATATACAAGCTTAGGGATGTATTCCGATGTAAAAGCCAGAACAAATGCATTCACTAGAACTGATAATCTTGTTACTCCTTCAAGGATACGAAACCACGCTCCAATATCCTCTGCACGAGTGCTGTCGGGCCTCCTGAACTGGGACACGAAGTTGACGGCATCTACACGAATTTCGACGATGGCGTTCAGAAAGGCGAAAAGAGGACCAAGGGGGAAGGCAGCAACGAACATTGTTACGAACCCGTATTGCAAGACTGTTGAACAAAACGTGAAAGAATAGAAATCAAATACTCGATTGTTACCAGATGGTCGCTGCTTGATGAATTGTTTTATATATAAAACTTCTCTTTAATTTCCCGAGAGCGGTTTTCAATTGGGTGTCGAAAGTAATTTCACGTTTGCTTTTGTTTCCTTTTCTGCGCTCTGCGATTAGTCATAAAAACTCGCGCCACTTTTTAACCAATGGGAAGCCAAACTAAAACGAATCATAACTTGTTCGCGCGCATGGCGCCTGACTGGTTCATTGCGCTGTTTGCGATTGTTGTGATTGGCCGGGCGCTATAACATGCGAGGAAAACAGGACTGTAGCGGCGGGAGCAAGGAAGACTGACCAGGAAAGCTCAAGCAATCCCCCAGCAGATGTCCCCCTAATTATCCCTTGTCTATTGGTTATGGTTTTACGACATTCAACTGGAAACTGCTCTATCTACCGCGTTTTGGCTAATGTTAACAAATTTATTGTCAAATTCTCATAAAATTCATTGTCATCTATCATAGAGAAGTTTTCTCCAAAAAAGAAAAATAAATAAAAATACTGAAATAAACGAAAACAATCACCTTGTCCTCAGAATGTCTCCAAAAACAAAACCAATAAATGACTAAAAAACTTACCAACTTCGAGATACTCCCAAAACATGTAATGATCGCCCTGTGGACTCAGGTCAAAATCACGCTGGTATTGTGGGAGGTCTTTTTGCTCTTCCTTGCGGCTCTTGAACCAAAACATAAGAGACCTGCAAAACAAATTGACAAAGCCGTTACCAATACATGCAATCAGATGATACCTCGGTTTATATCATGTAGCAGTCTTCTTGGATAAGGGGCGTTTTTAAAGACAGAACTGACTTTGTACCGTATTTGTCAAAACCTCACCAAGCCCTGACCCGATTTTTTCAATTTCGCTCTTATCTCGACGCTCAAATTGAGGATAAATCTACCTCGTTTCGTCTTAATTTGTTCGATAGATACTCATGAATCCAAAAGCTCTTGTCTATTTAAACAGCACTCCTTTACATGCCGCACTGGATAATTAGGTTGTAACACTTTATTCTAAGAAGTGAAGTGAAGTAACTTACGGAATGGCAACTTCTGTGATATTTCCGATGATCTGCTGTCCTACCATAATGATGAGAAGCTGGACGCAAAGCTCCAGGAAGCATCCTTGCTCGCTGCAGCCATCCAGCCGATATTTTCCAGCGATGCGCTTGTATCTGCCTGGGGTACCAACAACCAACCCAGACTTGAAAAAGGCAATGTAAAAGATGGACGCGTACGTGTTAACAAACTGGAACAAGTACATCTTCCACGTGAAGCTGTCCTCGTAGTCGGTACGAGTCGGTGGGTTCTCCCAGTCCGTTAGCCAGACAGCCAGTTTGCTGTAAAGGAACTTCAAAAGGTTTATGGCGAGAAGATTGAGAAGAGCAGCTGTCATTGAGGTGATAATCCTGGCACGCCCTTGAATTTCTTTGTCCTTGTTTCCACTCAAGGATGCAAACACCGCCGCTCGATACACAACGACACCCACGACAGCGGCAATGACAAGAAGGATCATGAAGAGAATGATGCTGATCACACCAGCAAATCGACTGTACAACTGGACCTTTGGAACATAGGGTTCCATCTTGCCGGTAACTTCATTCTTTTTCAGTGTTGTCACTGTAGCGGAGTACTCTGGGCGAAGGGGTTCCTCTTCGTCTTCGAAGTCATCCGTGTGCCATTCCTGTGCAAGCGATGCTTGCCGACGTTTCCAGAACTCAAGGAACAATGTCGCCCAAATGGACGCAATCAGGGCCAGACCAACTGTCCAGTCGTTGTCGAAAAAGTGTGTGACGTAAGCATACAGGCAGGTAGATGAGGCTAGATCCCAGTAGCTGCACTGTTTGTTACACAATGGGCACATGTACCATTTTCCTTTGTTGGCCTCATCGCAGACATCTTTGACTGGGATGTGACTACCAGCTGAGCCGATTCCATAGAGAAACACGACTAAGCCGACGATTGCAAGAGGAAGGAGCATTGCTGTGTAAAACCCTAGCCAAGCGAAATACAGGGCGATCTCACTTCCAAAGTAATTCTTTATTTCATTGTAGGGCTGGAATTTATAAAATCTTCCAAACCTGGCCCAGTCACGCTTGAGTCTCTGTCGGTCATTGGTAGGCTGTTCACCAGATTCAAGCTTTGCGGGGCCGTCGTGAAGCGGATATCCTGCTTGGTAGGCACCTTCGTAGATCATCTTTCTCAACCCTACACCGTGTGGTCCCTCTTCAAAGCGAGCGTTGTAGCAAATCTGCTGCACGATGTAGACACGATCGACGGGGTCAAACAACTCCTCCCTGTTTTGATAGTTGACGAACTTTGAAAGTTGGTCCTGTTTGAAGTTGGCCATGAAGTAGTTTTCTTTTTCTTCAAAGGTTGAGTCATGAACCACAAGAGGGTTTCTTCTCCTTAGTGACTGCATTTTCTCGTCTCCCAGCCTTTTCTCCATCCAAGATTTGAAGACAATGTCGTTTTCTTGAAATGGAACTTTCAGACGCATTGCTTCAGCTCGCTTGGACAACACTTCCCAAGGTGCATGAATAAGAACAAAATGGCGTTTGACATTAGGGTCCTGAAAAGGAATAAAAATAATAGCGGTCCTACGTGTTAGCTTGCGGCTTAAATTATTTGTCCATAGTTAAAACATAAGAGGGAGTGGAGGGGGAGGGGGGAGGGGGAGTGTTGCCGACTTTGAAAACCGTAGCTTTATCAGGATCAAAGCAGTACCTTTTTTTGATCATATAAATGGAAAAAAAAGAAGTCTTTCTCTATTTTTTAATAGCATAACAGCCATAAGTATTAAAACACGAAGAATCTACTTCGTAATGTAATTGTTTATAACATGTTTGTGCCCAGGAATTTCTACGTAATCATTACGTAATTACTGTATTATTTATTTTTTTGGCAGACACTAAGGAAACAACGGATTATATACCCTCCAAGTTGGAGGGTATATAATCCGTTGTTTCCTTATATTGACATTAAGAAAGAAGGAAGGCATAAAGTGCCCCTCCTCCAGACTAGGAACTCCAAATAAGCACAGGCTAAATGGAGCAATGCAGACCTCTTTAGTTGGTGGTGCATCAAATTAATATACACCAACAGAGGATGACGGGGCTACGTACCCCTTCATCCTCTCTTGTATACACTACATGGCAATCACAATACAACGCATAAAGCCCTTTCTTAAAGAAAGCTTTGGTCAAACGAATGAAAATTTACATTGACTAGTGTATATATTCTCAGTTTATTCCTGATTACAGCGCGCAGAAGAGCACATGGAAGTTAATACCCCAATAGAAGCTACAGTTTGAAGGAACATTGATTCTATATCCAACAAATATGAAAAGTTGACTCAAACACTTAGAGAGGCATTAAGAAAAAATGCGAATAATTTGTCGGGCGCCAAAAAGAGGTGTTTATTTTAAGGTATTATTTCGGTATTTGTTTTCCTTTTTTCCGCTTGGGCGGATACTCGGTATACTGTGCATGTATATAAAACATTTAATAAATAAGGAGATTGAATCTTCTCTCAAGGGAGGTTTTGACAATAATTCAGTTGCAATTTTGAGTGATAAAATGAAGCTATATCTAGGATTAAAATGCATTTCAGAAGAGAACTACTGCTTATTGCTGATATTGCGCTGTGTTGCAGTTAAAGGGACGAAAACGTTCGTGCATAATTAATTGCAATCTAAATATTTAGTGGTCTTGTTCTATATTGACCAGTGAAGTGTTGCAATCTAGAAAGGACGCATTCAACACGCCTTAGAAGCTACGACCGGCAACTGTCTACAATGGCGTGAAAACTTCAAAAATGAAACACACATTCTTAACTTTGGAAAGAAGTTGGCATATCGTTTACAAGAATTGAAGGGTCAGCTTAAACCAACTTAAATTCGATTCTATAGAATATTCAGTCACAATTTTATGTAGACGATAAATTGGAGCGAGTGCAGTGGCACGAAATAAGTGCATTAGGTGCAAACTGTGCAACACCTTTTGATGGTTTGTGGATGAGTCATAACAAGCAACAGCTATTCGGGAACAGATTTCTCAAGTGCGCGCGTAACAGCCACCTCCCCAGTTCACTTCATAAAGTACAATCAACACATACCTCCGGCAGAAAGAATTCATCGTGTTGTATTAATAGCCCCGCCTTTCTTAAGTTATCCTCGAATGCTTGTCTTAAAGTTTGTAGTCTATGCTGTTCACTGTCATCCGAATCATCATCATCATCATGGTTTGTCTCGTAAACTAACACATAGTCAATTCGCTTCTTTGGTTCAGTGCCATCTCTGCAGAAATAAATTCCTTTCGGTTCGCTTGTTGATTGCTCCTTTAACTGTAGCTCAAGATCATCTTCATCTTGACTTAACCTTGTGTATGCGGCAGAACCGTTCTTCATTTTGAACTCTCATCAAAGCTTCAGTTTTAAAAGGACGAGTGAGCTGTTTTGTGCAAGTTACTAAATGGGTGTACAGAATTTGCATAGCTCTTAGTTTGTCTTCGCCCCAATGGTTTTAAGACGCCAAATACAATTTATTGTTTGTTATGATTTACTGACGCGGGTTTAAAGGTTAACTGCTTCATTTAGCACGTTTGCTTCGAAGCTCTTCGAAATTTCTAGGCCTCTTCGTTTGTATCAAAGTCTTTAAATTTGTTGTCATACTCATAAAGTATACTCACATACACAGTTCAACTTATGCTTAATGCATAAACATGATTTAAACAAACCCTTCTTTTCGGTGCTCTGTACGTGAGATTAGTATTGTAATCAGCCAATCGAAACAAAACAAACTCGTAAGTAATTACTCAAAAACGTAAACTTATTTTTTATTGGTGTAAAAATTAACATCACTGAAGCAGTATTGAAACTGTCTTAGAAGGGAGGTGAAATTCTGTCCGTGTTCCTCTTTGTTTAATCGGGAAGGGAAAAAGCCGGAGGAACATGGATAAATCGTTAAATGTTTTGAGTCAAAGCAAATGAAATGCTGTGACTACTTTTCTCACCATGCAACATCACAACAGCAAATTGTTGTGCAGTAAACGAAACCAACACTCGTCAGAACAAAGCAATTATGACACTATGTATCTACGACACTCAGGTGCAAGTTAAAAATGCTTGGCTCTCTTAGTTTGACGGGTGTCATAAGCAAATTTCTAGACTTGAAATACGTCCAACTCCTTGAGTAGAAATCTATGAATACAATGGCCGATATTTAACTTAGATGTTTATTGCAATTTTATTTCGTATATCATCAGCCAGTCTTCACCGTTTTTCCATCCGGACCTTACTGTAAAATAGAGGTTTCCATAAAGTTATTTAATGCTGTCACAATAGATCTTAACAATAATTTTCCAGGAGATAAAATGGACTTTAAATTGGAAGCTGATTCGTCGTTATCTTCACCGTATATAAACAAAAAAGTTTTAATATTCATTTAAATCTTGCGCTTTTGCCAGTATTTAAAAGGGAGATAAGATTTCAATTTTTTGGCCTGGATTCTCAAGCAATCGGAAAAATAATAAGGTAATCCAGGTGATAATTTGTTTAAAGAGGGTCACTACAGCAGTACGCGTCAATAAATACTTGTGACAAGCCGTCTTGTACGTTCTATACAATGTACACTCATTGAGTCCACTTGTTGAAATAACTGGTGCTGTTGTACATAAGCGTTTAGCTTTGTATTCCCCTAGGAAACCGTTCAGCCCGGGTGTTTAGCGCTGCTTTCAAATCCGACAAACGTAAGCGTGTTTATACCGAGTAAGAACTTATTAGCATAAGTGCCCTGAAGCAACAAGATTTTATGCGATTAATATTAGCATCTGTACATTGATTAAAGTTTGAACTTGACAACAAATTCGTGAAACACGATACAAATTCAATAAAAAATTCAGATCTAACGTCGTTCACCGGAATATCTTATTCGATATCTGGTGAAATGTAAGCTAAACCCTTTCTGACAAGAACATTTCTGTCAGCCGAACGTGGAGCTATTCGGTCGATCAAACAACCAATACTGTAAGGGTGTTTAGCGTCGTTCGGAAAATTCGTGAACTCTCTACACGTTAAGTTAGTATATCTCACAATCTCTGGACGAGCAAAACAAGAGAGATTCAAACGATTTTAAATCTTGTGCTGAAATCTTGCAGCCTATAAGACGAAGGCGTTACTATCATATAGAAGTCACACCTAAATCAACCAATGGAATTCCTAAATATAAAACATAATTCTTAGAAATCTTACTTGGCTTATTCTCTCAGTCTTCTTACATCTCTTTGCAAAACACTCGATTTCCAAAGATCAGATGTTAGGGGGAAGCGTTAAAAATTCGGTGTAAAAGCGTTGAATCCGCGCAAAATTAGCACCGAATTTTGCCAAAGCATTCAATTTTGACAGCAAAAAATCATTAACCCACCTTTGCGTTCGGTCGCTCGACGCGTTCGATCAGTAGCCCAGCAGTTTCAATGCTATCTTCAAAAGCTTTTCTCATGCCTTCCTGTTTCTCTGCTTTCGCTCTGGAATCTTCATCTTCATCTTCTTTCTCCTGGCAGCGCTCGTACACAAGGACATAGTCGATTTTCTTCTTTGAACCAGCGCGTTCAAAATACAGCCCAATGGTTTCAGCGCCGCTTTTCGCGACCTGAATGGAAGGCTCAACCATTTCAAGGACGACATCTTCCTCTTCTGGGGTTTTCGTATACGAAACTGGCTTCGCCATATTGAGACCTTTTGCTCTTGAACTCAGCTGCAAAGTGGAGTGCAGCGACTGCAACGAGTATTAAACTCCGACAGAGGGTGTGACATAAGAAAACAATTGTTTTGCATAAAAATGTAGTATTGAGCTGATTTGAGTTGCAAATTTGTGTAGTTGGGCGCGAATTTGTTAGCTATCCGTGAGAAATGACAGTGAACATTACATTGACGCTACAGTTTTTGAAAGGAGTCAGGGACGACAAAAAAAATAAATAAATAAACAAACGAATTAAAAGATGTTGCTTTTCATTTTCAATTTTTGTGTTTAGTGCCAGAGTTTGAACACACGTCGCTTGAAATATTTATGTTTTACATTTTGCATAACAATGTCCTGGATCATTCTCGCCTTATAAATATTCACGTTTAATCTAGTAAATAATAGTACTGTGGATTGTGCGAGAAATCTTTTGTGGGGCTCACAACAAAAGAACAGTAAAGACTTATTGGCTTTAAAAGGGTGACACTGACGAAATTGAGCAACGTAACGTAATATTCTGAAGAATGTGGCAAACTCTTGAATTATATCAGTGACTGCGCCTTGTTATTCAAGTGCCAAGTTTTTCAGGCTCAGATCGAGAAGTTTAACCTCCTCACCGGTTACCATGCATTGTCTTAAAGATTGACATGAGAATTTGGTAGTACATCTAGCTGATTTGCTGTCATCACTCTTCTTAGTGCTAGATCGAGCTAGAGTAACACTCTGAATCATTACAGTGCAGTGGCTCGGTTTAGTCTCTGCAGAAAATGGGGATCCAGTCTGGCTAACTAGTAAGGCTTGACTGATCTTAATTTTTGCACTTAGCTTGGATTAAATTACCCCATCTCGCTAGAAAAATATTAAAGGGATGCCAGCTTGCAGGGTATAGGAGTAAATTCAACCTTGTCTTATTGTTTTATTGACTTCTTTAGCTTCGCAGAAAAAGGAGGAAAAAAATTCCTGCTCTAGGTTTTTTGCTCTTTTTCCTCAGAAATGTTCGCTTGGAAAGGGAACGACCCTATGCAGGATAGCCTTATTGGGCGCCATGGTCTGTACTAATGGGATTGCTGTAAGGTAAAACGATATAAAGACAGCCGACTAAACAGGGATACTAGGGCTGATAGCACCCTTGACAAGAAAATTTTCAAACAGCGAGTTCAATATCGAGCAATGAAAAAGTAAACAAGCGAATGATAAGCCACTGAAGTGATTTTTCTAATTAAAAACAAGGCAAGTAGATCTTCAAGTTGTATGTACTCGGTTAAAGCACCTGTCTTAGATCATTTTAAACGGTTGTTTATTTTAATCCTTAGGGAGTAAAGCTAATGAATTGGCTAGAACTCAAATTAAACTCGCCGGATTCGAAACTCACCGGTTTCCTCAGCTGGAGCTTGGAACTCGGGGCACTTTCCATGAATCAGGACTGGCCGACCAGACCAGCAAGTCTGTAAATCGAATGCCTCATTGTGAAGGGATGATGCTGAAAAATCTTGAGAAATAATCACTCAAAAAATGGTCGGCGCTATTTTGAAGAAATTCAAAGGACTAGGATAAAACTTATCCATCAAATTGGTACATTCTGTTTACGAACTGACCGGTCTGGCTGCCCAGTTCTGACAAATGACGGAAAGCACCCTTTGGTTATCTTAACCAGCTAGGCTCACTACTGGTAAAGCAATAAAAACCTTTTAAAAATGTCAAATTGATAAAAAAAATTGTAAATGTAATTTCTTTGCCCACCAGAGCATAGAAGAGTCGAAGAGCTCGTTCGAAGGAAAGTCCGTGCGTTCCAGGTCGAATGAGAATGTGGACAGAGTGTCCGAGAATCCAATCCGGGTCACATTGGTGGGAGGGGAGTGCGCTGTCACCACCGTACTAAGGGTGCTGGCCAGCATATCATTTTCAGAGAGTTTGTTCCAAATTCGCCCGGGAAAAAATGCCATCCAAATGAACAAGAGACACTCGTAAAAATAAGTGTAAAATATGGGTTTATTACAACACTCTCTTAGCTGGTTGGAGAATTTCTAATCTCTGCAGCTAACTCCGGTTTTTTTTATTACACGGAATGCCCGCAGGGCATGACGTGTCTAGGTTTCGGTCGGGTATCTTTTTCTTCATCGGTGTCATAAATGTGCACATTAATTTATGCATTAAACTCTGTCCTCCCCTAGTAAGGATATATTGTTCTGATTGTCTTCAACAGAAGCGGCCCAATCAAAATCTATTTTTCAGGCACATATCACGAGAGAGGGGACCCACTCATCACTTCTGTGTGACGTCAAATCATCATTTGATTTATTCATTAAAACTAGATTAAATTCTTCCCTCTCCCAGAAGGGATCTATTGTTTTGATTGTCTTGAACTAAAGCGGCCCAATCAAACTCCATTATCTGCGCGTATATCACGAGGGAGGGGACCCACTCATCTCTACTTGTGTGACGTCAAAGCAAATCATCATTTGGAAAAGTTGTTTTCGTTCAATGGCGGCCACATGTCTGAATTTAAGACTCCGGATCTGCCGTTTTCAGAGAGAAAACCAACCTTTTTCAAGCAGTAAATCGAAATAATAACTTCTAGGTAGTACTCGACAGTTGAAACGGCGGAAATTGGGAGAGTTCACAGCAAAGAAAATCTGCTTTAAAAAACAGATCGAATGATCAACGCGAAGGATTAGAGCTAGAGGAGGCCAGACCAGTTCAGCGGGGTCATGACGTTATTGCATAGTTATTTCTGGTATGATTTCTAGTAACACAACGATAAGTATCACGCAATATATCTGAATAAAACCATTCAGACAATTATTTCAATGGCCAAGGGAGGATATTTTTCAAATATCTGCGAAACATACAATGGGGAATAATTGGGGCTACATTAAGCATTCCGTGTAATGCCATTAGAGGGGCATCTTGTTTTGGTGAGGCTCTCTCGCTGGCGTTTCGTTCACCGCGCTCGATGACTAAATACGATACAAAATACGCAAAAAGATGCGGCGTAAAGAAAGCAAACGAAGAACAACGTTATGCCTTCCAGTTCTTCATCCCCTCATTTTGATTAATATCGTAAGAAAACAACACCGCAAGCTGCACGCGTACGCATGGCGTATGTCACCCTCCGAACCTTTACTGGCTAGCTAGAGGCGAATAACAGTAGTTATCACATATTTAGAAGAGGCTGAAAGCGGAAGTACTGCCGGCAATGGTATTTTGGTCCGTCCATTTTTTATCCCAAGATATTGGAGCCGAAGGATCCGTCTCCATTTGGAAACATTTGTTAAATTCAGCCAGCCCCCTCTTCCCGCCCTACTGATCAGTTCATTAGATGAATAAAGTAAGCGCAATTCGCGGTTAGTGTGACATTTTTAAACATGGCCTTATATTGAGCTTTTGAATGGATTCATCATGAAGTTTGAATTTCACAGTTTTACCCAAAAATCCATGACAGCGGGCGCCATACATTCTTTGTAAAACCGCCAGTTTTTAGTTTCTATATTTTCCATTAAATCCTCACAAGACCCAGCACAAGACCCAGTTCGCATTTTTACGAAATTAAGTAAAACAAATTTATCACTTGACCTGTTTTTCAAAAGCGAAATATAATATTTAAAAATGGCGTGCTAACCGCGAATTGTATAGTCTAATATGTAATGATTACACACCGTAACTCAGAAGATAAAGAAAAGATTAATAAAATGCTTGGATATGTAAAGTACCTGTTTTCAATCTTAACACCCAAAAATGATTGCAATCGCAACAAAAAAGCCTTTTCACGCACGCGTAATGAAGTACTGCACACACAAAGATAAATCTTAACATGGAAAATTAGCAAAAAAGCACACGCTCAAAATTCCGAATTGTCGTCTCCACATAGACCCATATACGTCCCTTCAGATCTAGTCAAAACACATTCTACACCTGACCCTTTTTTTCTTTCTTTTTGATTTTGCATTGAGGTTCATGCGAAACATTATGTACTTGTAACTCTTGAGCATTACTCCCAAGAGCTTCCGAAGAATTGAAACACAACACAACACAACAGCTCGCTGCTTATTCATCGTCCTATTTTCGCAAGTTCAACTCATTCTTGGATAAGCCAGTTGTTGACTGTAAAATTTAAAACACACTTACATCACACACTTTGACGACGTCATTTGCTCCTGACAAAAAATAAATGCTAAGTATCACACGACGGACTTAAAAATCATCATAGATGATAGAGGATCTAATTATTCTACTCATACCACTCTGACAACCAGGCAAGACAAACCGCTCAATGAGCAATGTTTAAATTTCACGACAAGTTAGTGAGCCGAGTTACGACTTTCACCAGTTTCTGAATCATCATGTGGTGGCTGTGAAGGAAAAACAATAGTTGTTTATTCTTTAGAATTAAATTAACCCTTTAACCCCCAACCCCAATATCATAAAACAAATTCTCCCATCTTGTCCCCATACTTTTCTTTAAGTACTGGGGAGAAGTTTTTAAAATATCAAGAAAATTCACTTTGGGTGATTATATCTCAGGAGTTGAATAAGCATTGATATTACAAGGAGATATTTGATGCTAATCAAATAATGAAAAATAGGCGACTGGCACTAATGGATAATTGTGTAAATACGAACCTTCTCTATATCTGCAATGACGACAATAGGAGCAGTCTCAGTCAACGGTTGAATGTCGGCAGCTGGTTCACTAGGCTGTGGCTCAGTAACACTGGTTACTGGCCTGGTCTCCTGCTTCTTCCCAAATACTTTTTTAATCAGATCTTTTTCTCGTTTTGCCTTCAAAGCGAAACCCTTAGGAACGTCGGGGACAAACTTTGTGATGGACTTGGTGATGAGGAAGACTGTAAACTGAAACACGAACACAAACGCCAGACGAGCAACTGTCACTTCATAGTATTGCTTCGAGAAGTGATAAGGCCAAACGTCTTCATGATATCCATGGTATCTGAGATAAGGAAGGATAATAGAAACAGAACTTCAATGATACGTTTTAAAGAAATGATGAGAAAATCGGCATATATATCAAAGGATATAGCCAATCAAATGACCGTATTATATTTCAATACACTTCCACTAAGAGAATCCGTTCTTCTCATTTTGTGTACTGTCTGTTATTTCTAGTAAAATGAAAGTGTTGCATGTGAAAATGATCTTTTAACGGTTCGTTCACTGGATGGGAAAAGGTAAAATTTCGTCGAAAGACACGGACCCAATCGCCAAGCCCTCCTAAGTTAACACGAATGCTAAGTCTTAGTGTAATTTCTAGACAAAACCTTATTTTAAAGAAACAATGCTAGGATACATTTAATCTTGGGAGGACTTCGTGAATCTGGCCTGAGGATTGCAGCTCTTACCTGCAGACTGAACTGTTGTAGGGCAAATGCTCATGAGGATTTTCTGGCTCTGTTCCGGGTTCTTTCAGGAAGATGTCCGCCGTGGGAATGGAGGACAAACTGTTATTAATATACCCAGTAAGCGTTCCTCCACCAGGCGAATCATGGTCTGGAGCGTACTTCAATCGGTACAAAAGCTTTGGAATAAACTCCGAGGTGAATGCCAGAACAAAGGCGTTGACCAGTATTGAAATGTTTGTCACCGCTTTTAAGATGGGATACCAGGCCCCAATATCCTTGACATGGATAACTTCGGGTCTCCTGAACTGGGAGACAAAATTGAAGGCGTCTGCACGGATTCGAATGACCGAGCTAAGGAGGGCGAAGAGAGGACCCAGTGGAAAGGCAGCTACAAACATCGTCGCGAATCCATATTGCAAAACTGTAATTCAACAAAGATTGACAAAGAAAAGATCAAAAATAGCATTTTTCCAAACAGTAAACGTTGTCAAGTATACTTAAATAAAAAGTATAAAAATATGACAGAACAATTCTTTAGATTTTGCTGAGGAAGCCTCGCGGATAAGGGGACCAGAAGTGTTCGTGTAATGTCCTTGTTTGCTGAATAGAACGTAACGCCAGGATGAGGCAACCTATAATTAAAGGAAACCTCCACTCTCGAAACATGTTAACGTTACATTATTGAAAATACAATTTTCTTTGAAATTTCATTGGAAATCATGGAAATAATATTTCAGTGTCGGAAAAAAGATAGTTTGATTATCGGCTTTTTTCGCTTTTAAATTTCCCGCGCGCCGCCATCTTGGATTTCATGACGTAATAAGGTTGCTCAATTGTTTTACACAAAAGAACTCCTGCTGAATAACAATAGTGGCAACCATTACACGTTATCAAATTCAAAATGGCTGCCCCAAGGAAATTTAAAAGCGAAAGTTGTCGATAATCATATCTAATTTTTAACACACTTGGATCTCATTTCTACGTTTTAGACAAATATTTAGAATTTAGACACTATTTCCAACGCTTACCCGTCAATTTGTAGTGAGAGTGGAGGTTCCCTTTGAACCTGTTATTGACGTTTTAGTTTCACCTACCAACTTGGAGATATTCCCAAAACATGAAATGGTCTTCAACTGGACTTAGGTCAAAATCACACTTATAATTTCCATCGCACTTAGTCCCTCTTTCATAAGTCTTGATCCGATACTTAAGGTACCTGCAGAAAAAACAAGGCAAAATAACATTCTTGTAAAGCATGCGCCCGCAATGGCTTTGTAATAAGCTCGTCCTACATTCCTCGTCGTTTTGTTTTGGCAGACAAGAAACTCTACCCCGCTTATAAACCAGGGGAGATCTTTTCGATAGGGTATGATTCCGTCTAGATGGCGGGCGATGGGGAGCACTATTTCGGTTAGGCTTTCAGTCCTAGTTTCGTCGCGTCGCAGAAATTGGGTTAAGCTCCCGCCTTAAAGGGGAAGGTATCATGGGGTTTTTGACCTCTTTTTGTTAAAAATTGGGAAATAAGACCTTCACTTTGCTACAAAATAATTCTAGAACAACGAAAGGAGAGAAATCAATTCAATTCTTGACAGGAACAACTCGTACTCTGTTCTAACGCATTTTGGAAACAAAAATGCGAGAACTTGAAAAACATTAGCCTAACATTTTTCAAGTTTCAATCCATACCGTCCTACTCTGTCTCTGGCCAGAGGCACTAATCGACAGTTTTATTGCACTGGGGTGATAATTTATAACAAAACTAGACAATTATTTTTTGTTTCTGTTGTCAGAAAAACATTTTTGGGTTTTGAAATGACATCAAATTTTCGTGCCTAGTAATTTGGAGTGTCTGTGGCTGACGTACCACTTTTCTTTGCCTAGAAAGGTTCCCTATGGACGGTTCCAATTGTGACGCATTACGTCCGATTATGAAATCAAGTATCTCTAAAAGGTTACTTAC
Source organism: Pavona decussata (assembly GCF_977016875.1). Classification (NCBI taxonomy): domain Eukaryota; kingdom Metazoa; phylum Cnidaria; class Anthozoa; order Scleractinia; family Agariciidae; genus Pavona; species Pavona decussata. Next base: position 1,140,759 of record NW_028145639.1, read on the forward strand.
GGTAGGGCAACATCCATGACAATTCCGATGAACTGCTGTCCAACCATAAGAATAAGCAGCTGAACGCAAAGCTCCAGGAAGCATCCTTGCTCGCTGCAGCCATCCATTCGAAATTTATCAGCGATCCGTTCGTATCTGCTTGGGGTTCCAATGACATGTCCAGCCTTGAAAAACGCGATATAAAAAACAGAGGTGTAGGTATTCACAAACTGGAACACGTACATTTTCAAGGTGAAGCTGTTTTCGTAGTCGGTGTAGGTCGGTGGATTCTCCCACTTAGTCAACCAGACCGCCACTTTGTTGTAAACCGTCTTCATCAGGTTGATGGCGATAAGATTTAGAAATGCTGCTGTCACTGAGGTGAGGATCCTGGCACGTGTTTGAATGTTTCTGTCAGAATGGCCACTTAAAGAAGCAAACACTGCCGCTCGGTAAATAATGACCCCCACAATAGCACCGATGACAAGAGCGATCATGAAAAGAACGGTGGCTATGACTCCACTATAGCGACTGTACAGCGTGAGCTTCGGAACGGTTGGTTCCAACTTTCCGGTGACTTCATTTTCTACCAGATAATCAGCTGGGAATTCTGGACGCAGGGGCTTCTCTTCTTCTAAGATATCCATGTGCCACATCTTCTGACGGCGTTCCCAGAACTCAAGGAACAATGTTCCCCAGATTGACGCAATCACGGCCAGAGCCACTGTCCCATCGTTGTCAAAGAAGTGTGTGACGTAAGCGTAAACGCATGTGGTCGAGGCTAAGTCCCAGTAGCTACATTTCTTGTCGCACAATGGGCACATGTACCACAGCCCCTTGTTCTTGTCGTCACAGACATCTCTGACAGGAATGTGACTACCAGCTGAACCGATTCCGGAGAGGAACACAATTAACCCGACAAGGGCTAGTGGTACCAACATACCCGTGTAAAATCCAACCCACGCAAAATATAAGGCGATTTGGCTTCCGAAGTATTCTTTGATTGCTCCGTAGGGCTGATATTTGAAAATTCTACCAGGTCTGGACCAATCACATCTTAATCGCTGGCGATCATTGGTGGGTTTCTCCTGGGGTCTAAGGTTATCAGGACCATCGTGAGTTGGATATCCTGCTATGTAAGCGCCATCCAGTATCATCTTTTTCAACCCAACGTCCGTTGCCCCTGATCCAAAGACAGCTCGGTAGCAAATCTGCTGCACGATGTAGACACGATCAATTTTGTCAAAGAATTTCTCCTTGTTCTGATAGTTAACGAACTTATCGAGGCTATCTTCCCTGAAGTTTGCCACGAAGTATTTTTTTTTGGGTTTGTAGGTGGACTCATCAGGCGGGATCACAAGAGGGTTCTTTATTCTCTTTATTATTCTCTTGAGCGGCTTAAGTCTCTCACCTTCTAGCAAAGATTCCATCCAAGGCTTAATATGAACGTCATTCTCTTCGAACGGGACTTGAAAGTGCATTTCCTCGGCGTGTTTGGCCAACACAGACCAAGGAGCGTGGAGAAGGACAAAATGTCGTGTAATTTCAGGTTCCTGAAAAGAAAACCAACCAAGCCTTAAAAATTTAGGTTGAAACATTGACTGATTTTAGATGGCTCCTTCTCGTTTACTTTCATATACGTCCGAGGCACCCAAAGATTCATTCCGATAAACTTGTGTTCGGAAGGCCTAAATCGCATAGAAATTCGGCCTTGGATTGTGAAGTAAAACTAGTGTTTGTTTTGGTGTATGCCACCTGAAACTCTAGTAAATGCATGAGGAAATTAGTTCCTTTGTTTTTGAAAGGACGAAAATGTCAAACAAGTATTTTAAGCCCAAAAACGGGAGAACGAAGGTGAGAATTTAACCCAGTAGTGGAAATAATCGAAAACAACAGAAATACCTCTTACTACTAAATTGCTGCTGAATAAGCTAAGGTAAACTACTTTTCATAAATTACTTTTTAATCAAAGTATTTAACAGGAAAATTAACTGAATAGAGAGAAATGTCTTAAGACCATCCCAAACAGAAAAGAAAAAAGACTCAACTTTACGAATAAACTGCTAGAGTTTTTAGTAAAATAATTACTGAATTGGCAAAGCCGCACACCTGTTGCACAAACTATGTAAGCATATGTTGTTAGGTACGAGGTGGCCTCAACTATAAGCCTGGTGGTTTCTAGAGGTCACCTCGCCATACATTAAACAATGAATTAATTGTAAATATATTAGGAAAAAGGCAAATAAACGTCAAGTTCAAGTTCAAGACTCAACGGGAAAAAGGTTGATTGAAAAAGCAAAGATGCATCCCGAGTTTTGATCGGCCAAATCTCATGTTTCACAACAAGGAACATCTACCAATTAGGCGTCAGATTAGATAGATTAGCCATTCGTTTTAATTCATAGAAAACATAGCGAACGTCGGAGAACTTTGTGACTTTACCCTGTTGTTTCAGTTAACAAGCATCTGTGGACATTTTCGCCTTTTGGAACGCCTGTGCCATATTTATCAGTTACATTAATTTTGACGTCTGTCCAACCGAGAGAGCTTGCTCGCAGGCTAACGTCTTTCAGAGGCAAAAGAACTGCCAGTTTATCGACCTACTGCAGCTAAAAAGCAAAGTGCCGGAAGTAACTGAAACTGTGCCGATCCAAAACATGATGGTTAAGGGCGAGAATGAATGGGGTGCATAACCACCAAACTGCTCACCCCAGACCTTGCATACCTGACAAAACATAGCCACGACTTTTCAGCAGTGTTTAACCTGCGACACACCTCTTTTGAAGCTTGTATAATTTTATATACCCTCGTGTTATTTTCAATAACAGCGGCATCACTGTTGGGTTTGGCCGAGCAACAGGTGAACGAAATCGAGTTTGAAATCTACAGCGGCTAACGAAGGAAATCCTGGTCTACTGGGGGTATACTAGACAGTTTAAAGAGCGGAAGTTTTAAAGTAATTTCCTCTCAGTTTGGCAAACACAAGGAAAGCAATTACATGTAAAACTCAAAAACAGTTTCATCAGGCCAAAAATATATCTCCTTCTTAAAATAATATCTGGAAATAGGTATTTCATTACCTTAATGGTCTTTGGCACGAATGACAAATAACACCCAGTACGCAGGCAAGTGTATACATTTTGATTCTAAACTTTAAAGCACATCGGACCCTCAATAAAATAGCAGCATAATTAGTGAAGGGTTTCGTTTAATCAACCTAACTGAAAACTGCATGTGCATAAACGGAAAGAAGCTCTATGCAATTTGACTGGCATTGTAAAACGTTTAGATGAATACCAAGCGCAAACTATTACCAAGAAACGCCTGAGTTATACACAATGTTGGTCACATAATTCTTGACGGACTTACCTTAGAAATCTGTTCATGTGGTTGCCGGCCACAAACCCGATCAAGTGCGATATTCATTTGCCTTATAATTTCCCTCTTTACATCCTAAGAACAAGATAGAGAGGATCAATGTACTTACAGAAATTGCCAGTCAATAAATTTAATCTTATAACCCAGGGGTAAAAAGAGATACACCCGCCGTCTGAACACAGAAGAAAGTCAAAAAGCTTCTCTTCTTATTTAGATTTAGTCAAATTCGTCACTAAGTGTGACGGGGAAAAGAAACAGAACTTTCGCAGTTCCTTGCAAACTAACCCCCAACTATTGTACACACAAAGAGCAGACCAGCACACCAGGAACTCCATGCCTTACTCTTTTCGATTAGTGTGTGGGTTCTTTAACGTCCCACAAGGTTATGAACATGAAAGTGTTGGAGACGGGTCCTACGGTTTATCGTCCTTATCCTTATTATTATGGAAACTGGAAATGTCTTAGTTACAAGATGGTGACGTAGAAAGGGTCTAAAAAACATAAAACGTCTAGGAAAAGAAATCTGGATATTGCAACTTCAACACTAGAAAGATAGACAGTTTTTGTTTGTTTGTTTTTCACTAAGAAAAGCCATGAACATACCAGCTGACGTTTCTCGGGTATTGGGTCGGGATATGTGAGTTTCAAACCAGCATCTACTAGGCTCTTTTCAAAATTTTCTCTCATCGTCTGTAGGTCTTTTGCTCTCTGCTTGTCTTTTTCCTCTTCCTCTGGACATCGTTCATACACAAGAACATAGTCGATGTTTTCGTCCGCGTCCGTCGCACGATGTAGTGGCTCAGTCTCATCGTCTTCTGCGTATTGTGATGGCTCCATGTCAGATGGCTCCATGTCAATCTCGACGACTTTAGGGTCAGCAGAATCCAAACTGGAAGCCGCTGTTGCCATCCTGAGACCTCTGGATCTACCGACTTCTGAGGCTTACAGGTAGTAAACAGGATGTTATAAGTCAATAAATACATGTACACCTTGGGTGGGACAGGAAACCGCAAAATAACTGTATTATAAATGTGAACTTGCACCTGAAGATAATTTCTGCCTCAGGCAATATAGCAGCGGAAGCTATTAATGTAAAGTGAAACTGCCTAAACGTATTACCTTTAGAAATGCATACGAGAAGTCACTGAAAAACATACAATCAAAGCAAAAAGGACTTCTTAACAGATATATAAAAGATCTACTAGCACTTTGGCGATTCTACTAGAAATAAAACTCATGTCTTTGCTTCAGGCCATGCACCACATGTTGATTTTAGTGAACATAATCAGTAAGAAAGGTGTATGAACCATGAGCATCATTGGTCAGATTTATTGCACTGAGATGATCATTTTCAATTCATTATTGTTGGAAAAAAACGGTGCCTTACTGAAATTAATTTCATCAATGATGGTCACAATTGATATACTTTTATTATCGATAGTGTTCTATAATTAGCATGTGGTGGACACAAGACAACTTGGAATTTTGGTAGAAGCATCAGGCCTTTTAATAAATCCGTAAGAAGTCCTTTCCTTTATTCATTTTTTTTATTTCTTCAGTGCTTTTTCGCATTTCTAGGAACAACCCGCAGAGCCATACTAAATGGAAAATCAGATGAGATCATTATTCTTGCCGTTAAAGGACGAAGTTTATGCGGATACGAATACTTGTCAGTAGACCGTGGATCCGTCAACAAGCCAAGGTTGAAAATGCATAAGACATATTCATTCCGTTCCAGTCACAACTAAAGAGGTTACTGAAAAATAATACGTTCGCTAGACTATTGTGTAAGAACAAGTTCTTCGCTGACCGTGTGAGCCTCCCTTGTCTTCTTGATGGACTGTGTAAATTAACGAAATTAATGGAACTTCAGGATTCCCGTGCCGCACCGTGTTGAGGGCCAAGTTACTGCGGATGCAAATACTTGCCAGTAGACCGTAGATCCGTCGGATCTTGTATCTCGTCAGTTCCGTTTCTATCCAAACAGGTTAAAAATAACACTTTATTTGAAGGCTATAGTCGTTTGCTAGGCTGCACTTCTAACCCTGAACACATTAAATTTTTCGTGCACAATGCATGGGGTTGTTCTGTTGTCTTTCTTTGGCTGTGAATAGCAATGTTTCCAACAGGGAATTGTTGGCTATAATTCTTTTCGATTCAGCGGATGCCACAGTTAGAAGTGTACCGCACAAAACATAACATCTGTAACTGTGATACTTATTTTCAGTTCCACTCAAGGTGAAGGCAAAAAAAGAGCCTAGCGTCCGTTGGACCTTCACATCAATTTACAGGGACCTATTCTGAATCCTGCATAGAGTTTAGTCTGTCGGTTTTGGCCTGTGTTCTGACTGCGTTTATGGAAAGACGATCTTATAGCGGATGTCAATGCTCGGCAATGAACCGTAGAACCAGTTCCGTTGATGACTAAGCAGGTTAAAACAATGATAAAAGGTATGCGTTCGTCGTCTTTGTTTGCTGTCTTTCCGCTGTGAAATGAAAGGCGAAAAATTTAGCAGCTGGTTGAAATCCTTGGCGTTTGTAATTAATAATCTTAAACAAATTTCAGGCCATTTATGGCTAAGAAACAAAGGTTGTAAGAAAATTTAAAAAAAGTTAGAAACGCTGAGCCATAGTAGACTAAAGGAGTTGTCACGGCTCACTTGAACGCGTACGACTTTTCATATGGCTTTAACTTCAACGAAAAATAATGAAGACGAGCAAATAAGCCTTAAGGACGGTGCCTACTAATGTAGAAGATTTTTTGCTCATTTTATGGCTATATACTATATGGGAAAAACAGACCCTAACAAGAGCTATTTAACAATTAGACGGCGAGCTCGAGGTTTCTATTGGCTGATAGTTGGCGAGGGGCGAAGCCCCGAGCCAACTATCAAAGGCGATAGAAACCGAGAGCAAGCCGTCTAATTGTTTTAGCATACCTCAGTGATCGATCTATGAAGCAAAAAAATCTTTTTATTTCATAAATTTTGATATATTTGTGCAATGATGCATGCTAAATCGCGTGCGCTCTGACAAACTGCCGTCCATCGATCGATAGACGGCAGTTTGTCAGAGCGCGCGCGATCTAGTATGCATCATTGCACAAATATATCAACATTTATGAAATTAAAATATTTTTTGCTTCATAGATCGATCACTGAGGTATGCTAAAACAATTAGACGGCTCGCTCTCGGTTTCTATCGCCTTTGATAGTACATTTCTCAACATACACACGACCGTGCGTCCATCCGATGACGTGTGCAAGTCAGATGGAGGAACCATGCGCGTGCTATGTTATAAAAAAAGAATTGGTTTATGCTTTTAGCTGTGCGTATATCAAGTTATGGATGCACTTGGGAAGTTTGGAGGGCACTCAAGAAGCAAGAGTTGCTTAACTCTTACGCCTCTCTCGTGCTCTCCAACTTCCCGTGTACATCCATTACTCGATATACGCACGCTAAGCATGAACCAATTCTAATTGGTATAAAAAAAGGAAATTGCGGGTAACCACGCATTTTTCAGAGATAATTAAGTAACAATAATTCTAAAAAGTTATAAAATACATAATAATGTATGGAATCCTTTTCTAACTTTGAAGCTTCATTATCTCTGAAAATGCTTGGTTAACCCTGATTTTCGTTTGGATTTCAAAAGGCCTTGCTAAGATCTTTTCCCGCATAACCATAAATCGCGCAAAATTACCGCTCAATTAATAGGCACCTTCCTTAAGAAATCAGAGCTTCCTGAGATGGGTAGCACGTATGCACAGTAGCAAAAGGCCTTAACTTCTGTTCTCCCTAAAGCTTCATGGGCGAATAATAACGAGACTTACTCCAAGCTATATGGGGCACTCTACCTATTACAGTCCAGTCCACTGTTTGTCGGCTATACAGTAATATACTAAAACTGAAAGCTTGTCCCTTTCCATCTGGCCGGGTACCCTTTATGTTTCTTTGCTACAGGTACAGGCCTATTGTTGCCTTTATTCATTGTAAATCTATAATTACCGTCACAAGTCTTGGAACACTTTTGCCTTTCACTCACAACTACCAGAATTGGAATTCTTTAAAATTTCCTCTCTCTGACAATGTTGCCACTCGCCTACAGTGGCTGTTCTGTTGATTGAAAAAAGAGTAAAAGAGGGGAGGGGGGGGGGGGGGGGTCATATCCGGTGATGCCGAGGCCGCCAAATTGGTCCGCTTTTGTGTAAATATAACAAGGTGGGTATACTTTCTCAGTGTTCATCGGTCGTCGGCCACTCTTTCGGCGCATAAGACGACTAAAGGCATGTCTTCAAGGTAGGCCAAGGGCCGTTTTAACTGTCAGCTGAGAAATGTCAGTTTTTTTTTAACTGAGAGCTGAGGAACATTGAGAAGACTGTTAGCTGAGATATGTAAACATTTCTTAAATTTTACACTTGCAAATAACTTGCCAATTTCTGGAGAATAAGTTGCTAACGACGATAATTCGGAGCACCCGTTGTTTCTAGAGGATGATAAGCAGTGTTCGTAAAGTCTCGGAATCTTTCTAGCGTTCTTCGGCTGATACTTGACATCGTTCGGCTTATGAGAGAGACGCCGCTGATAAGACACAAAACTTTAAAAATACGTGGAGTAAAAGTTTACTGCAGAGATCCGGCAAAAATTCATACTGTAGCTGAAAAAATGACCGAAATGTTTGATAGCTGCATGAGAAAAGGATAGCCGAGAATCCATACAGAACCTCCCAAACGTCCCAGGATGCTAATGCATTTACAGATGTTAGCGCTAATTTGATTGAATTATCGAAGCTTTTAGTTCCACGTTACCCTATATACCACAAATCCTCGAGTAGACTAGTCATGTGTATCGGGACACACATATTTATCAGTTAAATATTAAGTAAATGTACAGTAGGGTCACCAACACATCAGAAAGAAAATAGTCATATACATTCTTGTTACTTGACGGACACGAAGACTTTCTCTAACACCACAAAACACCGACTCTACGTCGTTTGGACTGAGTACCCTTGTACTGGACTGAGAGGTCACTGAAAAACAAACAATATAATCAAAAAAGACTTCTTAACAGATATATAAATGATCTGCTAGCACTTTGTCGATACTACTAGAAATCAAACTCATGTCGTTGCTTCAGGCCACCACTTGTCGATTTTAGTGATAATCAGTAAGAAAGGTGTATGAACCATGAGCATCATTGGTCAGATTTATTGCACTGAGATGATCATTTTCAATTCATTATTGTTGGAAAAAACAGTGGTGCCTTACTGAAATTAATTTCATCAATAATGGTCACAATTGTTATACTTTTATTATCGATAGTGTTCTATAATTAGCATGTGGTGGACACAAGACAACTTTGAATTTTAATAGAAACATCAGGATTTTAATAAATCTGTAAGAAGTCCCTTTTCTTTATTCATTTTATTTAATTTCGTCAGTGCTTTTTCGCATTTCTAGGAACAACCCGCAGAGCCACACTAAATGAAAAATCAGATGAGATCGTGATTCTTGCCGTAAAGGACGAAGTTTATGCGGATTCGAATACTTGCCAGTGGACCGTGGATCCGTCAACAAGCTAAGGTTGAAATGTCCAAGACATATTCAGTCCGTTTTATTCATAACTAAAGGTTACCGAAAATGCGTTCGCTAGGCTATTTTGTAAGAACAAGTTCTTCGCTGACTGTGTGAGCCTCCCTTGTCTTCTTGATGGACTCTGTAAATTAACCAAATTAATGGAACTTCAGGATTCCCGTGCACCTGTTGAGGGCCAAGTTACTGCGGATGCAAATACTTGCCAGTAGACCGTAGATCCGTCGGATCTTGTATCTCGTCAGTTCCGTTTCTGTCCAAACAGGTTAAAAATAACACTTTATTTGAAGGCTATAGTCGTTTGCTAGGCTGCACTTCTAACCCTGAACACATTAAATTTTTCGTGCACAATGCATGGGGTTGTTCTGTTGTCTTTCTTTGGCTGTGAATAGCAATGTTTCCAACAGGGAATTGTTGGCTATAATTCTTTTCGATTCAGCGGATGCCACAGTTAGAAGTGTACCGCACAAAACATAACATCTGTAACTGTGATACTTATTTTCAGTTCCACTCAAGGTGAAGGCAAAAAAAGAGCCTAGCGTCCGTTGGACCTTCACATCAATTTACAGGGACCTATTCTGAATCCTGCATAGAGTTTAGTCTGTCGGTTTTGGCCTGTGTTCTGACTGCGTTTATGGAAAGACGATCTTATAGCGGATGTCAATGCTCGGCAATGAACCGTAGAACCAGTTCCGTTGATGACTAAGCAGGTTAAAACAATGATAAAAGGTATGCGTTCGTCGTCTTTGTTTGCTGTCTTTCCGCTGTGAAATGAAAGGCGAAAAATTTAGCAGCTGGTTGAAATCCTTGGCGTTTGTAATTAATAATCTTAAACAAATTTCAGGCCATTTATGGCTAAGAAACAAAGATTGTAGGAAAATTTAAAAAAAGTTAGAAACGCTGAGCCATAGTAGACTAAAGGAGTTGTCACGGCTCACTTGAACGCGTACGACTTTTCATATGGCTTTAACTTCAACGAAAACTAATGAAGACAAGCAAATAAGCCTTAAGGACGGTGCCTACTAATGCAGAAAAGATTTATTGCACTGAGATGATCATTTTCAATTCATTATTGTTGGAAAAAATGGTACCTTACTGAAATTAATTTCATCAATAATGGTCACAGTTGTTATACTTTTATTATCGATAGTGTTCTATAATTAGCATGTGGCCGTGGACACAAGACAACTTTGAATTTTAATAGAAACATCAGGATTTTAATAAATCCGTAAGAAGTCCTTTCCTTTATTCTTTTTTTTTTTTATTTCGTCAGTGCTCTTTCGCATTTTTAGAAACAACCCGCAGAGCCATACTAAATGGAAAATCAGATGAGATCGTGATTCTTGCCGTTTAAGGACGAAGTTTATGCGGATACGAATACTTGTCAGTGGACCGTGGATCCGCAGGAGTCATCAAGCTAAGTCGGGTTGAAAATGTCCAAGACATATTCATTCCGTTTCATTCATAACTAGAGGTTACCGAAAATGCGTTCGCTAGGCTATTGTGTAAGAACAAGTTCTTCGCTGACCGTGTGAGCCTCCCTTGTCTTCTTGATGGACTCTGTAAATTAACGAAATTAATGTTACTCTTTCGGCGCATAAGTCTACAAAGTGCCGGGACGAAGGGCCGTTTTCCCTGTCAGCTGAGAAATGTCATTTTTTTTTTTACTGAGAGCTGAGGAACATTAAGAAGACTGTTAGTTGAGATATGTAAACATTTCTTTAATTTTACACTTGCAAATAACTAGCCAATTTCTGGAGAGTAAGTTGCTAACGACAATAACTCGGAGCACCCGTTGTTCAGTTCTAGAGGATGATAAGCAGTGTTCGTAAAGTCTCGGAATCTTTCGAACGTTCTTCGGATGATACTCGACATCGTTTGGCTTATGAGAGAGACACCGCTGATGACACACATATTTATCCGTTAAATATTAAATAAATGTACAGTAGGGTCACCAACGCAGCAGAAACAAAATAGTCATATACATTCTTGTTACTTGACGGACACGAAGACTTTCTCTAACACCACGAAACACCGACTCTACATCGTTTGGACTGAGTAGACTTTTAGCACGTTATGTTTGTCGCCGTACCAGTCTCAGCTATGATAGCCTGCGTAGTTTGCGAGAGGAGACTCCTTTTCCGGGTTTTGTTTCACCAACAGAGACGTTTGCAGCTCTCGCAGGCAAAGGCTTCGAGTTCATTCATTTTGCTTCCTTTACGCAAGCGAAAACAATCACAAGGTTATAGGACATGGGCTCCTTGGTCATCAGGTCCAGAAGAATAAACAATTAAACGTCACTAAACCTGATCACAAATCTAAAGCTAAACAGGATAAAGAATTAATGCGCAATTTTATTTAACAAAACTCTTCAAAGGAAAACTCTCTCTCTCCTCTGTTGAGCCTCCTTCAGTGAAAAACTAGAGGAGCGAAAAATCTGAAATGGGAAGAAAAACCCAGCGTTCCCTGCGCTCCTCGTTATTTTATTCTCTCCAGTCCACTCGAACGCGAAAGCGGCCTTTGCGTAGGAGAGAGAAGAAAAACCAAACCTACGACTGTAAAGTTATAAGAATGACACAAAACCACGAAGCCTCCAACGGTCCATAATTCAGATACGAACCAGGACCCTCTGCGCGTTTCACTCGCATTCAGTTCTCTGTTCCTTGTCGGCCAAATATTAATTTAAGTAAATTCGGATAAACATAAATTGCTTTTTCCGTTATGGAGAGTTGGCGAAAAGCGAAGCACTCAAGTCATTATATCTTTTTTTAAATGCGACTTGTCACGCTAGGTAATGCTACTTGGTCACGTTTTCTCACGCTATTTTGAACAAACCCGAATACAGTCAGCTCGCGCTATCGGGACACCTTCGAAAACACGATTTGGCGTCCTTACTAAACTTGGTCCAGGACAATGGGAGTAATTTTCAATAATTCTTGTTATATGTCATGCATAAGTGAGAAGTGTAGTGGAAAAAATACAATTATAAATTGAAGGAGAATTGGACATTTCCGAGTTGCTGTGAACCTCATTATCAAAGCGAGGCTAAGTGCAAAGTTTTTATTATGAAAATTAGTTTTCATTCATATGCAAACAAACAAATTGATGGATCTCTGACGAATATCTAACCCTTACCCAAACTAACGTGAGCAATCAATCGTTATCACGAGCTAAACTTTTAAAAGGTGCACCAACTGATTTATTTTCTGTGAGATTTGAGTTCATTCGATTCTCATTTATACCACCCTCTAGACAGACAGACAGACACACAGAAAGATAGACACACCGGCTGAGACACTGAGTAAACCTTTGAACTAAGGCATTTCAACACTCGATATGATATGTACCCACTTGAATACTGTATATACTAGTTAGGCTAGAAAAATGTTCTGAGACAAAAATTGGAAATGTTGTTGTTGTGGTGTCCTTGTTTCTTGTAAATAAGGAGCTTCCGATCCGTTTTCAGTTGGAAGTGGCTGTAAATACAAACAAAACAGTGGTAACGTCAATTCACAGTAGTCACATAACAGCAACATCCATTACCTGATACCGAGAACGTAGATGTATCACCAAATTAAGGGTCTTTCTCATTTACCACTAGAAGTGGCCAGCCCTGGCTCTAAAAATTCAAAATGGCACATTCATAAAATGGTATGGGCCATATCAAAGAAATTCAAGATAGAAAACCTTCCATTTGGAAAAAATATTGCATACATAGTTATGTATTTTAAAGCATTTTATAATTATTAATATAGTTGCTTATCATCTCTGGAAAATGTTTGTTTATCCCCAGTTTTGTGATACAAGCCTCACTGCTTTTCTTATGGTAACTAGTGGCGTTTATATACAAAAGGAAGAAGGCTTACATCAAAAGAAAGTGAACACCAGCCTCGTTTCAACTCAAAGGCCAAGCCACTAAGCACACAGCTGTAAGATGGGCTTTACACTTACAGTTCCTGCAATCTTACCTCGCTAGGCGACCACTTCTAAACCAGGATCAATCTCTTCAATACCTCTCTGTTGAAGAGCTTCTTTAGCCAGGAATTCCTCTCGCCGGATTTTAAGCTCAAGCAGTTTAGGTCGATCAGGTACAAGCCAAGCTACAAACTTGGTGATGCCATACACGATATACTGAAACGCAAATACGAATGCCAACCTCGCAGCGATCACGTGCCAGTACTTTTTGGTTACGTCATAAGGAATATGAGGTTCGCGGTACCCTGGGTATCTGTGAAGGGGAAGTTCAGTACTAAGTCAGCGGGAAGTAGTGTAATAAGGTTTCTGGAGTAGGGGGGGAGGGGTAAGTATGATATATGAGAGACCTTTAAAATCTAGTACGAGCACCATTCGAGTGACGAACTTGACGCAGTTGTTTTGAATGATGAAAACTATTACCCTTTCGTTATTGCAAAAAGACGAGATCACCTACGTTTCGAGGACTTGTTTTCGCCACTATGCCGTCCTCACAAAAATTCGTAGTTAAATGACGGCAGCTATATCGTTTTCCCGCCAAAATGACACTGGTTCACGCGTGCGCACTCTGTCTCTTTTGGAAAAACTCGTAGTCGTACTAGAATCTAAAGGTCTGGGGAGGTGCGAATGGGGCCAAGTTGTTAGACCCGCAAAGTTATATTCGGTTAAAACTGGATCTAAAAAAAGTTCAACGGCCCAGAAAGTAGCAAGGCGTCATTCACATCCACATAAAAATCTCCCCAAACCAACCCCCTAAAAAATCTACCAAAATATTTCTAATCCCCCTCCCCCCCCCCCCAAAAAAAAAATCCCCAATCTCTAATTTCAATCCTTAAAACCTTTCTGCAATCAGAAAGGATTCTATCTACGCGAACATGGTGCAACCTTGTATTTGAACTGGATGTCCCTGAAAAAAACATTGATAGAAATATACCAAGAAATGAATAAATAAATTGGGTCTTAAATGGCTACCTTGGATATAGCCTGCGTAGCAGTCGTTTCCGTTTCCTTCAAGCCAAGCGGGGTAAGCGCGCGAGGGCATTGGGGGAAAAGGAGCAAAAAAGTAGACTGCTACGCAGGCTACCTTGGATAGTGATTAATTCGATGGATAAAAGTGGGCAATTAGAAAATCGTATATTTCCACTCACCTACAATAAGGCATTGAGTAGTTAAGCACCTGATACGCATATTTATCATCTGGTTTGCCAGTCAATTTAAGCGTATCCCAGTCTGATACATTGAAGTACGACAAGCTGTTGTTAACGTAACCAGTTAGCGTTCCATCTTCACTATAAGAATAGCGGTAAACCAGCCTGGGAATGAAGTCAGAGGTGAAAGCGATCACAAACCCATTAACAAGGACTGACAAATTCGCGATGCTTTCCATGATTCGGTACCAGGCTCCGATGTCTTGGGCTCGGTGCGCTATGGGTCGACGGAACTGGCAGGTGAAGTTGACAGCGTCAACGCGAAGTTCCATTGCGCAGTTCAGCAAAGCAAACAGCGGAGCGAGAGGGAATGCGGCAACAAACATGGTCACAAAACCAAACTGCAATACTGTAAGGGAGAAATGAATAAGGCGTTAGTTGGACTTCGAGTCTCTGTCTCGTCGAATGACTAGTACACTGCTCGGCTTTTACTCTATTGCTTTCCTTTCGCCTATAGTTCTTAATTTTTCGTGATACAAATAAAAGCGCTAAACTCCTAAAAAAACTGAAAACTGTTGAACATAAATGACCAAGAGTTTTCACAACATGAGGAGGCAGGATTGGTATTTTCACAGGTGCAAGTTCATAAAGGATCAAAAAATAAAGTGCATGGGGTATCACTGCCGTATGCTTGTCTTCAAATTTGATAGACATCTTACCCACTTCGAGATATTCCCAAAACATGTGATGATCCGGCAGGGGGCTTAGTTTGTAGTCCTCTTCCCACTGAGGAATATCCATGACTTCTTTATGCGCTTGACGTAACTTCCACCACTTCATCAGGCCTCTACAAAAAATGAGGCAAAAGATTACAATCTCCACAAGCGAGTGCACCTGCACGTTAACTAAGGTTCTGTTACACTGCGTAATTTTTCTTGCAACTTGTCTCGCAATTTTGTTGTGACACAAGTGGCACGAATCGTTGCCTAGTGTAACGTGCCTTGAACCATGTCTCGTATGTTGTTGTTACTGCAACCGTAGTGAGAAGTTGAAGTCAGTTCTACCTCGTGCAACGAACACTGCAACAAAAACGTTACAAGACAGTTTCATTTCAGGGTATCGGTGGTACACTACGCAACGATCCGTGCAACTTGTATCTCAACGACGAAACGAGATGGCAAGACAAGTTGCAAGAAAAATTTCCCCGTGAAGCAGCGCCTTTAAACAGTTCAGCTCCATGGAGCTGTTGACCCAACAACTACATGCACACGTGTGGAGATTCGTTTTCGTGAATCCGGTAGAATTAACACTTGTTCCCTTGAGAGGGCCATTACATCGCACACTGAACCCTTTCTGGAAATGGTGGTTTTTTTTTTTTTTTTTCAAATCTTACATTTCTCAAGCCAAAATAACACGCATTGAAAAAAACATTTGATTAATCTATGAAATTTCAGTAAAACGCCAGTGGATTTAACAGTATAAAACAAAAAAGGAAAAACTCTTTTGCTCAAATAAAAGTCCTTTTCCTGTTTGCCAATTGCCCAGCGTTGCTATCTCTAGACAGGGACGAGGAAGCCGGCGTCGGAGAGGGATTTGATTGACCCTTTCACCCGTAATATCATAGAACAAATTCTCCTCTCTTGTCCACATACTTTTCTTATAAAAGTACTAGGGAGAAGCTATTAAAATATCAAGAAAATTCACCTTGGGTGATCATATCCTTAACTCTCATGACCTCGGGGATTGAATAAGCGTTGATATTACAAGGAGAAATTTGATGCTGAACACTGTTAGGGCTTAAAGTGTTAAAAGGGCATAAGAACTCTAACGTTGTTTATACTCACGGGATAGCGATCTCGGTGATATTGCCAATGATCTGTTGACCGACCATAATAATCACCAGCTGTATACACAAGTCTAGGAGGCAGCCCCCAGCCCCACATCCATCGAGTCTTCCACCTGCCAGTCTCCGGTACTTCCCTGGGGTACCAATCACGTAATTCAACTTGAAGAAGGCAATGTAGAAGATGGATGAGTACGTGTTGACAAACTGGAACAGGAACATCTTGTACGTGAAGCTGTCTTTGTAGTCCGTCTCGGTTCGAGGGTTTTCCCAGTTGGTCAGCCATAACGCCAGCCGCTCGTAGAAGAACTTCAATAGATTGATACAGACCTATGGGAGCAAAATCGGTAACAAACGCCATAAGTAGCCTGCTCGTGTGCGTTGTCTATCTTTCAAACGACGGAGGATAAAGTAGACATTTGCGTGAGGACTAGCTAGAGCGGTATATAAAGTAACGAATGAACAGACAATAGTATATCAACCAAAACACGATGGCCTATTGCAATGTTTGTGTGCGTGGCACTGACATATTAAAGTTACAGTGTATGTGTTCAGAAAGAAATGTTTTAGATTTTCATTTTTATCCATAGATTTAAACTTTCCAGTAAGATCTTACAAACAAACAAACAAAAAATTGAAAAGGTGTGAATATTTAGAAAAGCAAATCGAACGATAAAAACCGCCGTTTCGGTGTCATCATGACGATATTGTCAAGGTAACGTATCGTTCACTTTTCACTTCTTACCAAGTTAATCAAGGCAGCTGTTATACTGGTCAGAATCTTGGCATTCGTACGTGTCCTGGCATCGCTACTCTTCGCTAAAGCACCATACACCGAAGCTCTGTAGGCCACCACACCAACGACTGCCGCCAACACCAGAAAAATCATGAACGAAATAGCGCTTCCCACTCCTGCAAACCTTTGGTACCGAGTCATCTTAGGTATATGGGGGACCACCTTTCCGGTGACCGGGTCCTTACGCAAGGTTGGGGCTGTCGCTACAAATTCTGGGCGGAACTGTTCCTCCAAGTCTTCAAAGTGCATCATGTGCCAGTCATAGGCGAGGACAGCTTGTTTCCTCTTCCAAAACTCCAGAAACACTGTCGCCCAGACAGACATAAAAATAGCAAACACCACAGTGCTGTCATTGTCAAAGGCGTAAGACACAATGGCGTAGTAACAAGAGGAAATCAGCGACCAGTAAGGGCACTGAGAATCACACAGGGGACACATGTAAAACAACTTCTCGTTTGTCTTATTACAGACGTCTTGGACGGGTTTGAAGTTGCGTGCGTTGATGATGCCGTACAGAAACACGACGAGACCAAAAATGGCGGCAGGTACAAGCATAGCTGTGTAGAAACCAAGCCATGAGAAGTACAGGCCAATTTCCGTCCCGAAGTAATCCTTGATGGCATCATAGGGTTGAAATTTGAACCAGCGACCAAACCGCGCCCATTCTCGTCTCAGCTTCTGCCGACTGTTCGTGGGGCGTTCACCCTCGGGACATTCTTCGGGACCGGGATGGAGCGGGTAGGCTGCCACATAGCTCTGCTCGTGAATAAGCTTCTTGATGCCGACATCATACCTTTCATCTCCAAACCGGATTGTCCTGCAGACCCCCTCCACCATGCGGCTACGCTCTGTTCGACTGAAGAAGGTTTCTTTGTTTCCGTGTCCGACGTACATGTCCAAGCGGTCCTTCTTGAAGTACCCCATGAAGTAATTTCGTTTTTTGTTAATACTTGAGTCATGGATCTCGAACGGGTTGTTACGTTCAATCATGTCGCGGATGTTTTTGCCAACGTGGTTTTCGTACCAGTTTTTTGTCTGGATATCACTTTCCTGAGTAATAAAGCAGACAAAAAATAGTCAAACCAACAAGCGCAGAAAAAAAGCCGTCTTGAGGCCTTTTCGTAGAAAAATCGATATTCACGTGACCTCATCTATCACCCTCCCGGAACATAACAAGGTCGTTTATTGCCTTAAACAGCTGTTTGAGCAACACCGTTTGGCTAAAGAGGGAGAGCAATTCCTGTTTTTGAGCTCAGACTATTTTGCATGTGCGCAGTATAGACGGTCATTCCGCGCAACATGTGAAAAACAAAACAACAACAAAAACAAACAAACAAACAGACAAAAAACGTTGATAACGCTGAATAAAGTCTCTTAAAAGTCACAAACCTTGCAAATATGCATGACTGTGTTAATTTGGTTTGTCGGAGATGCAACTCACATCTTTGCCTTTGCGACAACTATCAGGCAATTTGGCCGCATACTCTTGCGCTTATTTAATAAGAAATACGAGGCACACTAGTTCAAATTGTAATCAAAACCAAAGGTCTTAAATCTGTACCTGTAGTTGTCACTAAATTAAGAGGCAACTCCATAACGGACGAGCACAGATTTTGTCTGAAATGTTCAACTTTTGCTGATTTGCATTTTGCATTGTTTTCAATTCTACCTTTACTTTTTCGACTTAAAGTGCCCATATCGGAATTTTTTTTATTTACTTATCTGAATCTAAACATCACCCTAAGAACTTCAGTGAAAAAAAATTTCGATTTGCATAAAACGCAAATTTTTTATGAATTTTATAAGACGTTCAAATTTGCCGCCATTTTGGCCCACCATTCGCATTAGTCTCCTCACGGTTTAGCAAGGGCTATGACGTAGATTCAGGAACACGTGACTTCAGCCTTTCTGAAAACAAGTCGCGGTATTTCTGCACGTTTCTCGAAAATGCCGGAAAGATGTGTTGCAGCGAGATGTGGAAACATCAAAGACGAAGCGAATGGAATAAGCATGCACAGGATTCCTTTCTTTGGAACCACATTCCCGCAAAGACTGAGGAGGCGAAAGAAATGGATCGATTTTATGCTAGAGCGGAGGAAGATGTGGACGCCCGCCTGGAAAGACCTCGTCCTTGTGCTCGATGCACTTCAATGACGAGGATTTCACAAGGCTGACGAATTCAGGTTTAAACTTAAAACGTGAACTGAAGTAGGATGGCATCGGCGTTTGTGTTCATCCTTCAAAACATGCTAAGCGAAAGGAAGACGAAGACCAAGAGCCACCTTCGAAGAGGAGCTGAGCAGGGAAAAGCGAATGGTAAGCGGCCGCTTTCGATACTGAATATTCACACCCGCTTGTGACATTCTAAGCGTTGTGACCTTCTGAGGTTTATAGTTTGACCTCACTGTTAACTCAGTCGCAAGTTTTATAAAATATGGCGTAATTGTTTTGGTATATATTCTCATAGATCGTGAGATCCACGAAGTTTCGTTGAGACCAAGCTCTCAAAAAATACTAGCACAAATGCTACCACTGATGTAAATAGATCGATGCGAGAACAGTCGCCCTCGGCGAACACAGAAAACATTGTAAACCACGATGTAGATAAGGTAGATAAACTGCAGCAAGAATTCAACGAGCTCAAACAAATATTGTACACACATGTGTTGCAGAATTCTGCAAACAATAAAAATGTTGAAAAGTATAACAGCGTTATCTCTGAAAACCTAACCACCACAACGGGGGTTCAAAATAGAAAAAGGGCACAAAACAAATAACAAGCGCAAAGAGCGCAGAAAAAAATTGGCTAAAAAACGGATTGAGACACAAGGAGAAAAAGACGAGAAAATATGATTCATAAAGAATTTTTCAAACCAACAACTTAGCGACAGCCTGTTAGCGTTTAATATTTCTAAAGGGCTCAAATTTGTCCCGACACCGGTGACAGACGCGAATATATATTTACATCAGACGCCAACTCTTGTTAGACTTC
Organism: Pavona decussata; assembly: GCF_977016875.1. Taxonomy (NCBI): domain Eukaryota; kingdom Metazoa; phylum Cnidaria; class Anthozoa; order Scleractinia; family Agariciidae; genus Pavona; species Pavona decussata. The sequence goes on from NW_028145639.1 coordinate 1,160,461, forward strand.
GAACATTTCGCAAGACGTATGCGCCTGAAAGATACAATGGATTTCGTAAACTTTATAGGAAAGACCAAGGTCTCTCAAGATGCTATGTAGATATCAATGGATGCAACAAGCTTGTACACAAATATACCGCAGGAGGAGGGAATTACAACAGTATGCAAAGCATACGAGGCATTCCACAGCAATAAACCTCCTATACTGTCACACAGTACCTCAAAGAAATACTTAAACTTATTCTTCAGGAAAATTCATTCCAATTTGTTAGAAACTGTAATCTTCAGACCCATCAGTGACAAAAAGGAAATTAACCTGTTCATTGAACAAGCTAACAACTTCCATCCTACAATTAAATTTTTGGCCAAAATTTCCGAGAACGAGACAAGCTATTATTATCACAGTTCAACGCGTGTCCTTCCTGTAGTTCCGCGAGAACAATGTCGCTAGTCAGCGCTTCCCAATTGCCTTCGAGTTCCTTGCAGCAGTAGCACTCGCTGATATTTGCTAGCAGATCACGGCTACAGTTACCACAAGTACACCTACATGTAAAATAATTCGTTCGAATGTATGTGAGTACTTGGCCAGAGTTTTGACAGATGATAATGAAGAGCGCGTACTCAAAATGCAAGGTGAGAACTTTACCATCCACTAACACGCACTCTATTCTCCAAGCGTTTCGTTAAATCTTCCTCGAGTCGTCGCTTCTCCTCTTGTTGCTTGCGATATCTTTTTAGCCATTCTTCGTCTGCTATCGGCTCGTCCGCGTACGGTTCGAGTGTATCTTCACACGTATTACTTGTTTCGTGGACGCCATCTATCGCCTCGACTTCGACGCTTTCAAATTCGTCCTAGCTGCTTTCTTCAGCGGTTTGCTCACTTTCCGTGTCAGATAAGTTTTCTGCCATGGGATATACTTATTTGGAGGTAATTTTTTCTTTCCTACCGGTGAATCTGACGATTTATGATGTACTTTACTGAAGGTCAAGTGAGTGCGTAGACTCGAGAGTTCCTGAATGTATGTCACAGACTATGTCACGTGGCCCTATTGTGAGCCCGTCGGCATTGTCAACAGCGGGGCGGGTGGACCGCAATAAAATAGGATTTTAAAGATTTGTAAAATTAATAAAAAATTCGCGTTTCATGCAAATCGAAAATTTTTTTCGCGGAAGTTCTCTGCGTGATGTAGAGATTCAGATGAGAAAATAAAAAAAATTCCGTTATGGGCACTTTAAGCAACTAGTGGAAAATGACTATGATTTGAAAGAGCGTGATCTTAAAGCTGTTAAAAATAGGACTGAGTTTACCGCCAGAATGCACCAGATGCAACCATCTGAAGGCCTTATTTTCAAGCCCTTGCTGCCTACTTCTACTTCTTCTCTTCTTTCGCTTCTGCGATAGTAGCCATCAATGGAAACCAAGGACTTAAAGAAAGGAGGGAGGGTAGGTATTAAGATTGGAAAGCTAATAATTGTACCTTGATCGGCATTTGCATCATGATGTCCTCTGCAATATTGCACAAAGTGTCCCACGGTGCATGAATTTTCACAAAATGGGTGTTCGTCTTGTCATCCTGAGAAAAATACAAATAACAATTAATATGTCGATACTTAATAACAGTTCATAAACTTTGAAGATATTTTCAAACGTCTCTTCCATTTAGCAATGACTCCATATTACCCCTTTCATAAGCCAGGGTATATATTTATATACATGGGTGCTAGTGACTAATAAGAAAAGCTAACACATGCTGGAGTAACCCCATGATGAAGAAGTGTCCCATTTGGGAATGGGGGTAGTGGTGAGAAGCTTGTCAGCAGGCTCCCAAGTGGGGCCGGCAAAGAGAACCAGGCTTGGCTTGGTCCGTACTCCCACTTGGGAGTCTGTTTACAAGCAAGTGGGTGGGGTATGAGGAGGAGAGCACACAAAATACTCCTAATCGTTCAATTCTACCAGATTCTACGGACCGGGACACACATGGGGCGCACGAGAATCAGTAAGCCAAGCGTGGCATGTGGCGAGTGGCGGCGCATTCCTGTCGCATCTTTTCGGTAATGTTTTTTTCTGTTACTGCATTTTTTTAAGCGTTTTTTTTTTATGCTCAACGCATCTTTAAGGGAGTTGAATTTCGGCAATGTATTTTTCTAAGTAAAAACAAACATGACATTAAAAGAAGATTAAAAAAAAAAAACAAAAAAAACAAAAGTCGATTAGGCGTGTTGGCATGTATACATCACTTGTATGACCTGTGACCTGTGGTTATTTTCAGCATTCACTAGTATGTTCCGGCATTTCCGGGGGGTACTCTTTGGAATGTTCGGTGAGGGTGTGCCGCCTGGTAAATCCTGACCCTATTTCGGACCAAACTATGTAATTTTCAGACCTAACCTCTAAAATTTTAACCATTTTTAGAGGGGCCCGATTACACGGTGATTATAGACGTGGTATTTGGCCAATCTTCCATAGAATTATAAGATTTTAAAATGTAGTTTTCAAAGCTAACAAAAATTGACTTCTGTTTAAGAAGCATTTACACATTTATCGGGCCCGGTAAGTTACCGGGACTTTCGAGAAACGGCCCCCTGGTTTCTAGCATTCGTGCCCGTTTCTGTAAAATCCATACCTATTTTTAGACTTTTTTAAAAACCAAAATGGTTAAAATCCATCCCCAATTTCGGACCAAAACGGCTGGAAAAACCATACCTTCTGGCGCCGCACATACGTATACAAAGGGGGCTGTACCCCACCCCCCTCCCGGGAAGCGTGGAAATTTACATTTTTTACACCGACACAAAAACACTTATGCGATATTGACTTTAATTTTTGTTTGAATTGAATTGTAACGCAAGAACACGAAAACGAGTTTTTTGTTTGAAAGGCCAGAAAACATTCCAAACATTTCTACAGCGGATCAAGTGAAATTTTCGAGTATAATCGCTAAGTTTTGGTAGGTATGTGCGGTTAGTGAGAGGATTTTAGCAATTTAGCCTGGGGACATTTCTAGAAAACAAGGCTGAACTGTATGTAAAATGAGAAAATGAGCTGGCGTGACAGATGTGATATTTGTACTCATAAAGAATATGTAAATTTCAACTTTGCGGTCGTAAAAAGAGCGCTCTTGATCGTACGACCATATTTATTCTCAATAAATAACAAAATCTATTTCAAACTTATAAAAAAAGAAATACTCCCGAAAATATTTGCCTAAGGGGAAACAAGAGACCGCGGAATCATTTTGAGAAACAAGAGAAATAGAAAATGAATATGTAATTGTACTCGTGCAACTAAAATGGTAAAAAAATACGCTGCATATTTTTGCTTGAAATTTAACAGCTCTAGCTCGGTTGATAAGAAACAATTACCCGACGAAAGCGTATTTCAACATGATATATTTCAAGGGAAATTAATTTGACTTAAAATCTGAGTCAACTTAATTCAAAGGAACATATAACTGTTTGTTTATTTCGATGTAAGCGTGTTCCGTAAGACTACACAAGTAAACAAGCCAGATCTCTCGAAGTAGATGCAACAACAACGGGTCGCTTGGTCATCTTCAATTTGTACTTGAGACCCTTAGAAATCGAGCGACATATATAAACGATTTAAAATCGTAGGCCTTCATTTTATTTCCATCATAAACACGTGTGAAATTTGCATCAAAATAATAATATACCCAAGGGATGGGCAGTCTGTATTTTAATCGCCGAGGTCGATAGGCCTAGACGTCCGATTATAAAATACCAAGATATTTCATGACCCACCTTTGTTGTCACTTCGTCTTCGCATTCAATCTCCAGTCCAGCTTCTTGTAAATTTTTCTCAAACCTTTCTCGTTTGTCAGCCTTCTCTTGCAGTTTTTCTTTGTCTTCCTCGTCTAGCTCGGAATCATCCGCTGGCGTCTCGTAAGCCAGCACATAGTCGATAAACCTCACCCCATCACGAAAACACAGCCGCTCCTTCTCCTTCTTTTCTACATCAATGTGCTCTAACTCGATCTCCAGCGTCTTTTCCTCCATCATTTGATGCTTGGATAATAAGGCTTCCTCGTCTAGCAGCGGCGTTTGATCAGCGGAACTTCCTGATCGCCTCGAACCGTCCCCGTTACTCGCTGGTATGCGAGAGCGTAGTTCGCTTCCACTAGGGTGTGCCATTGATATTTGCGGGAACACAACAAATTAAATAGTTAATTTCAAACTACAAATACTGGAACACGATCTCAGATTTCTGATAATATTGGAGCTGCTTGTCATATGTCACATAACTGTCCCAAATATTGTGCACGCGTGGAGCGCGCGTGACGTCTGGGAAGTTCGCATAATTTTTAATGAGATTAAAATTAACACAACACTTTATCGGAAGTGGAAAGTGCACGTACTCTGAATGGCACGGACTACCAAACAAAAAGCGGACAGCAAGGAATAATAAAAGAAGCAGAGACCGATACAACGTAGAATTACGTTTTAGAGGTTACTAGATTTCGGCTGGCCAAACCAGCCTTCTTCAGGTACAGGAGCCCGCACAAACGGTGTGACTGGTGACTCACAAAAGTTAAAGGAGTTGTATGGAAATATTATAGGGTTCGTATTATAGCCAAATGTTAGGGAAAATGTTTATCTGAAAAGTCATAATAAATGTAAACTTACCTCAATCGTTGTGCCGTTGTCCTAACTTTTGCCTGAAAACGGCGAAGTTAGCTGATTTTTGAAGGTTTTGCTTTCGTCGTTTACCTGCGCATTTATATATATAAATTTTGTACACAGTCCGGCCAGTCACACCGTTTGTTCGGGTCTCCCTGTGCTTCAGGTACAATGAGAATTTGCAATGGGACATACGCTTATATAACAAATATTTGCACAATAGCGGAACTACGTAAAACTAAAGTGATTGACAGTATAAAAGATGAAGCAAATGAAATAACAATAATAACAAAAAATAAAAAATAATAGAAGAAAAAAAGGTACTGAATATTGAGGCCATGCGTAAGAAGTGCTCTGCCTTTTGAGCTTCCCTGTCCTTACGGATTGAGTCTCAGCTAGAGTAGACTTTTTCTATGGGGATTAATTGCATGTCGAGGAAGTGTGAGGAAGTGTGGTTGACATTTCTTAACCGACCACAGCCACAGAACACTTCCCAGACTTCCTCACCGCTCCGGTAGGTTAAGATTTCTTAACCCACCACAGCCACAGAACACTTCCCAGACTTCCTCACCGCCCCTAACCACACCGCTAACGACATGCAATTAATCCCCATAGAAAAAGTTTACTCTAACCGAGACTCACTCCGTAAGGCGGCCTCAATATTCGCGAAGAAATTTACTAGCTTTTTTTATTATTATTATTATTTTTATTTTTTGTTATTATTTCATTTGCTTCATCTTTTATACTGTCAATCACTTTAGTTTTACGTAGTTCCGAGGGGAGGGTAGAGGGGGGTAAGCTTTATTGGAAACAGTTCACGCTAAACTGCTGTTTTCCTTTTATTATTGGCCGTATCAGATACTAGACACGTTTAGGCAGGCAGACACCAAAGGTCATGTTATATTTTCAAAGTATATCAATTAAAAGCCGTGCATTTAATTTTTCAACAAGAAAATTAACGATAGTAAAACAGCATGACGTTTCGACGACTTCATATCGACCATATCGTCATTGTCAAATGAGTAAAATGGAAATAACGGAAAGGCATATTTATAGGTATTGAAAGTGAGAAAATAAATTAGCATTTTCCCAGTAAAATTTTATGCGTTCGAGCCGCCTTCAAAGGAATAGCCCTATTTTACACCCAGATGTTATTGACAACTATTCGGCAAGAACTAACCTTTTATCCTCTGATTTTGGCGGAGAGGTCTCCCCAGCAAATGTCATTGTGTTCATGTTTCCGTCAACTGCGTTCATATTTTCGTCACATGTTTCCTGTTCATGCATCTGCTGTTTTCTGCAAGAAAATCATGCAAATCCTCAATAAAAACGACCAGACATTGACTACATTGGATATCGTTAGCTAAGGAAAACCAGGCTACGTACGTCTACAGCACAAGAGTGAATCGGCAAACTATAAACTTAGTCATTTATAAAGGCAAAAGGAAAACACAATATTTTGGTCAAACAGACAACGAAATCAAGAATATCAGAGTTTTTGCCAGTAATTTATTTATCTTCACGGTGTAATTTATTAGTAATTCACTTTTCTATTGAATGGTTGATTGATTGATTGATTGATTGATTGATTGATTGATTGATTGGTTCATTCATTCATTCATTCATTCATTCATTCATTCATTCATTCATTCATTCATTCATTCATTCATTCATTCATTCATTCATTCATTCATTCATTCATTTGCTCGCTGGCTTGTTTCCTTCTTCCTTGGTCCTTCGCTCGTTTATTCATCCAGTCATACAACTGCAAACTCTCAGAGTTCAAGTTGAACAAGGAAAGAACAAAGTCGTACCCCTGACAAAGATTTTTTTGCCCTTTTTTAAGTTTTCCCGAGAGAGCAGAACTAATCATAAGCCAAATGATATTTTATCAATGGGACAAACAAGCTCTTTTACTTTTGCTCTAAGTTTAGCATCGTTCTTCTTCATGATGTTTCTTCTTGGTGATAGTTCAGTTAGAAGCAAATAAGAAATAAACACCTTCTTAAAACTGAAAACACTCACCTGGCTATCAACATTTTCTTGCTAGCTATGGGCATATTTTTGTTTTCATCCATCGCACCATACGAAAACATTATTTCATTCCTACAAACAAAGATTGAGAAATAAAACAACAAACATGCACTCGACAAACAAATAAACGAAAGAATGAAACTAAAACCAAAGCTAGCAATCTTCTGTACTCGCTTACCAGTCGCTCCGCTCGGACCCGAGAGAGTAAGCAAACATCTGAATGGCAGAATAAATTTCAACAATTCCGACAACTTGGTGAGAAGCTGAAGCAAACGTTTTTAATCAACTTCCGACCAAAAGAAAAGCAATATCTACTCTCTTGTTCTTCTTGTTATAGATTTCAACCGCAGTTTCAAACATTTTAAGGTCCTAGAGTATAGCTTGTTCCTATTTAAGTGATAACTGTAGTGAAGTTTGTAGCATGGCGGTGGACGGTCACCTCAACAGAGCAGGAGAAAGAGATGATTAATTCGTTAAACTTTTAACTAACCCTTGAATAAGTTTCTTTTTCTCCATTTATCTTGAAATCTGCAGACTTGGACTTCAGGCAGTAGAGTTCAAACTGTTTAAACACCAACTTTACGTTAATGCACACGGTCGCTAACGACGAACTTGTAAGAAAAGCTGCAAACTCATCATTATTCGCAATACATGTGGAATAGAGTGCCCTGTCATGCACCAATCAGGTTCTGGAAATTAGAATAATTTCGTGCGAAAAAATATTTGCCACCCCTATCTCAACTGAAAAAATATATGCATTTTTGCTGTTTTTGAGTCATTTTTGTCTTTCGCTAGCTTTTTTCAAGAACTTATTCTTGAGAATTTCGACGTCCATGCAATACCTTCTTGAAACTTCTTGAGGTGGAAAACGTAATATTTCCCCTTCGATTCTATTATTTCACATATCGGAGAGCAATTTGAGGTTGTTTAAGGGATTAACTATGATTCCAAGTCGATAGGAATTTGTTTGCACAACCCACTGATGGATACATACAATAAAGACCTTGGAAATAGATGGTTTATTGCTAACATGTTGGTTTGTGGGCTCCGTGGTTGAATTTCCAAGCTTGTACGTGTTCTCTGGGCAGTTTATCGAAATCAGACCTCCTCTCCCGCCGCCTCCTTCTGAGCCAATCAGATCACGAGGTTGCACAATAGTCCGTCACTTAACTGTATATACTTGCATGTTGTGTATGATATGTGTTGTAATGATAGGTAAGAACTGTAGGCGACTGAAGTATGTTTTTATTTTTTCAAATGCGATCATTGACAGGTAAATAGGGCAAAAGGAAACTCACAGGAGGTAACAATCAGTCTACCAGAGACATAAAACAAGAGCACGTTACAAAAACACGCGAAATTCAGTGTTGAGATAGCACAAACGATGCATTGTACTTTGCGTTAAGGGTTTATTGTAGCTTATAGAGCTATTGGTCAAAAACAGCACAAAAAGAATAAATTTCCTTGCAGTTTTTAAGGAAACAAAACTGGGAGAAAACTCCTAGTCATTGGTTTTTAGGTTGTTGGGTAAAACATACAAAACGGAGCGCGGTTAACAAATTATTTTTAAATTTACTTCCTACCTATGAAGAACCAAGTTTCGCCGGCGATCAGCCAAACTATCGTTTATTGATTGGTTTTATCGTATATTTATTTTTTTCACGTGTTTTAAAGAAACACAGTAAGGTGACCTAGGAATCATCATATGATTTCAAGTCAAAACGTACAAATCATTAAGCATTTTCAAAGTACGTTAAGCGGGAAAAAACAAAATTAAAACAAACAACAACAACAACAACACCAAAACAATGTTATATGGGTCCTATGGATATCTAAAACATCAATCAAAAGGCTCGGGATACCCCACAATGATACACCTGAGAAAAAAAAAAAAGGGGTGCAGTGACTAAATCATGGTACGTCAAACTTTGAATGGCCTGTAAGTGGCTGCGTTCCACTTTAACTCTATATTTAATCTACGTATATCAAATGAGTGGAGGAGCCGGCTGGATGGGTTTCAACCAAATGGCGTGGTGACCAGAATAGTGAATGAGGCCCAATTATTTTTCATTCTGTGCGACCTGACAGATATAGCATTCTATCGTACTTTTTATTGGCATTTTTCTTGATTTTATTGATCATGGAATTTGTTCCGATATGCGGGCCAAAGCCCAGCAAAAGTTTATTTAAAGCACCCAGCCAGATTATTCTCTATAGAATTGGGTCACATCAGATCCGGTTGACACTTAGTCTGCTTCCAGCTAGACCTGACTTCTTGTTTCCGTGAAGGTTCTCACAAGACATGTACACGGAATGGCTGGAGCCCTCATGGTACGACACGCGTGCGTTCAGATCACGTGACGCCTCAGCCTCGCTCCGGGACAGGCATTCCCTGGCGATAAAATCTTCCCGCTTAATCTTCACTTCAAGCTTTCGAGGTACGTCGGGAATGATCCAGTTCAAGATTCCTACGGAGACGAAGACAAAGTACTGGAAGAGGATAACAAAACCAAATCTCACGGCCAGGACGTAGAAATATTGGCGATTAAAATCGTAAGGTTGGACAGGCTCAAAGTACTCCTTATACCTGGAAGTAAAAGGAAAAACAGAAATGTTTTACCCACTGACCTAACAGATAGAATCCAAATAAAGATGGTATACGTACAAACTTTTGTGACCAACGAAAGCTGGTGAGCAGTATTTACCTAAAGTACAGTTTATTTTGGTGTACTAGTGGTTCTGACGTTTAAGTGTGTGGATGAAATTGAAAGGAGTAACCAATAAGTCAGTCAGGTGCGTGGATAAAAGCCTAAGGTGAGGCCACCTAAATGAGAACTCTCAAGTATTGTAATCCTGTTTCTAATCTTGTGTATAAAATATTCGTCTGCTTTCACTGTTCCGAGATACATCAATTCAGTAACTATCAAATAACCAAGGGAATGTTTTGCACTTAGCGGCTGTATTTGTTCCACTGACACAATCCAGGAAAATACAAAATCTCAACTATTTTCTTGAAGTATGACATGTTTCTCTGAGACACTGATTTATTTACTGACCTGCAATAGGACTTGTTGTACGGTAAATTTAAGAAGGGATCTCTGGGTAGGGACATCGCACTGAAGTCTTTCACGTTGAAGTAAGACAAGCTGTTATTGACATAGCCATTTAGACTACCATCAGGACTGTACGCGTACTTGTACACTTCCCTGTGAAATACAGCAGTCATTCATTAAACAAGAATAAATAGGATGCTTTGTTAACCCTATCAGCGTACGGGGACGGGGAGGGACTCAAAGTCCTCCCGGTACTCTCCCCCCCCCCCCCCTTGCAACTCCAACGCCATTGAGGTTACGGCAGTGAGACATGGAGGGTATATAGTATGTCCTGAACCGTTTCATTTGAGGTCCACAAAGTGAACCGATGAGATCATATCACGTGACAATGAAGTCATTTGCTCTTCACCGCCGCCATCTTAGACGCGCAGAAAATCGTCCAAAACTGAACAAAATTCATCAAAAACGATATTAAAAAACCAGAATCAAATGGGTGTAAGATTGTTAAAGTTACGAGAATAAACTTAAAATTTCTTATGAAAAGGTGAAATAATCTAAATTCGGAGAAAACGGGCTGTTGAAATCATTCTTGTTTCCATGGAAACACCTTATACTTTACATACCTAGGAATGAATTCAGAAGTAAATGCAATTACGAACGAGTTTATCAAGACAGCAATCCAACTCATCGTTCGTAAAATTCCGAACCACACTCCAATTCCTTGAGACCGCTCTGCTACTGGTTTGCGGAAGTTCACCACAAAGTTGATTGCATCTATGCGTAGTTCCAGGATGTTGTTGATGAGTGCGAACAATGGGGCCAGCGGAAACGCTGCCACAAACATTGTGACAAAACCAAACTGAAGAACTGAAAATTAACAAGAGGAAAAACGTTGATGATCCTTTGGCAATCTCAGAGTTATTTGCTGCATTGAGAAAAAGCTGACGGCAATGACAGAGAAGAACGTTCCTTCGAACTCACACGGCTTTACGCGCATCCTTGTACCCAGGGTGGCTAAACATTTTTCATTCTGATGAACTAGGATAGTTGCGAACGAAACTGCAGACACTACCGCCAAAAATACGTGGAATAGGACTTTTAACCGTCCTTTTAAAGTTAATATCACGCAATTCAAAATGACACTTATCGCAACCGAAGAAAGAGAAAACATATACTTTTGTATGTCGGCCAAATATTTTAAAACTGAGATGAACTATTTATTTTCTAAAATTTTAACTTGGCAATCGTTGAATGCTACATTGCACGAAAGGGCACCGGTAACTTAATTTTATGAATCAGGCTTAGATTCTCGAACCTTTCGTATATAAGAAAAATAATAAACTATTAGCTAAACTGCGAGAGCAGAAACCTTTTCAGGATTGTGTTCCACCTGCCGCAAAACAAAGGCAGAAAAAGGCGTGTACTCTCGCAACCTCTAACTATTAACTGACAAAAATGTTCATGCACACGCTGTATTTCCACTTACCCATATCATGGTACTCGTAGAACATTCTCAGCTCAGGTTCGCTGTTCAGAAGGTAATCTGTTTCCCACTGCCGAGGATGTTCAGCTTCTTCTGTGGCCGTCCTAGTTGTTCTACCGTACCACCAACGGACCAAAGATCTGTGGACAACAAACAAGCACGATTAACAAGAAGGCATTAATGATACCTCAAAACCTAAGTGGACAGAAAGCATCTTTGATTTGGGTGTTTTTAGATTGCCTGTTGAAAGAAATTATGGTTCGCCGTTTCAAAGCGATTTTCCGCGCTTGACATAGGTTGCGTACTTTCCCACACTTGGCAAAGATTGCACAGATCGGTGAATGTGTTAGCTGTGCTGTGCATAGTTGCCAAAAAATTGCTTACTGCATTGAAGTAACTATCTCTACTTATTGTGTTTTAATGTTGTAATAAATATGTTGGTCTACTCCGCTTAAATAATTTTCTAAATCTACGCAATCACGCAGAAGAATAAGTCACACATGAATTGATAAATTAAACAAATTTGTGGAGTGTCTCTACGTGTCTAGGGTAACAAGAACAGATTGCTAACTGGGGACTCTATCCAGATGGATTTGTAATTCGCAAGTGTTTGTTTAGGAGGAAAGGGGAAAACCTTTAACCATAATAAATAGTTCAACTTACGGCAGAGCAAACTTGTAGATGGAATTGATCAACTGTTTTCCCACCATGATCACAGCCAGTTGAATACAAAGCTCAATAAAACAGCCTGAAGGATCACACCCTTCCATGCGGCCGCCATTGATACGACGATAATTCCCAGGATAGCCAATGATCCGACTGCTCTTAAAGAACGCAATGTAAAACAAAGAAGAATACATATTGACTGATTGGAACGAGAACAGTTTTAGTGTCAAGATGTTGTGATACTCTGTTTTCGTTCTAGGCATTTCCCACTCCGTCAGCGCAATCGCGATTTTTTCATACACCAACCCCAGCACTGTGATGGCGACAAGGTTCAACACTGAAGCTGTAAGGGATGTTATCACACGTGCACCTTGTTTAATATCTTCATTCGGGTGAGCGGACAGTGCTGCTACCACAGCAGCGCGATAAACGACCACACCCACCAGTGTAGCGATCACGAGTAACACCATGAAAACAACGACAAGAAACCCGCAAGTAAACTTTCCAGCGCGATACCTAAAAGGAATATAAGGCTCGAGTCTGCCCGTCACAGGGTTTGCTTTTTTTGTTTTTGCTTTAGCGACAAAAGCTGGTCTTGGGGGCTCGAATTCTTCTTCATAATGCATCATGTCCCATTCGTAGGCTAAACTTATTTCCCGTCTACGCCACATTTCTAAAAACACAGTCGCCCAGAGTGACATAAACACAGCAAAAAACACTGTTCCTTCGTGATCAAACAGATGCGTTACTTTGGCGTAATCGCAGCTTTGCGTTAATGTCCAATAGCTGCAGTCCTTGTCGCACAGCGGACACATGTAGAACAACTTCGAGTTGCTTTCGTCGCATATTTCTTTTACAGGTACAAAGGTCGTTATAGTTACCAAACCAGCCACGAAACACCACAGACCAACCAAAGCGGCAATTACAAGCATAAGGTTATACATTCCTAGCCACGCAAAATAAAACGCCACTCGGGTGCCGAAATAGTTCTTTACCGTGTTTAATGGTTGGTATTTGTACCACTGCTTAAACGATGCCCAGCTTTCCTGCAGACGCTGTCTTTCATTTCTTGGCAGATCTTTGTCGGGAGCCTCCAGAAGATCTTCGTGCAAGGGATACGCGTCTGTGTAGACTCCTTTGTATAAGAGCCGAGATATCCCGAACTCTTCGTCTTCGGACGAGTATTTTGTTGACATCAGCAGGCGATGGGTCATTCGACTCCGGTCAATATCAGAGAAAAAAGTCTCTTGGTCTTCAATGAGGAAGCATTCGGACTTCGCCCTGCTGAAAAACGCTGTAACCTGACGGTCTTTCTTCATAGCAGATTCATCTTGGAGTTGAAAAATGTTCAGTATATTCTTGGCCTTTTGAAGCCATTTGCTTTTGCGGGGGGAATGTGTGGGCGAGGAATCTTTGTCTCGGACAGGGGCTCGGATCATCATTTCCTCGGCGCACTTGCTGAGGACCTCCCAAGGGGCATGAATGAGCACAAAAACGACATTTTCCTGCAAAGCAAACATTAAGAGAGATTTTTATGTTTCCTGTGTCGTTATAAAAGATCTAATTATGACTACGAAAAACAAAGCACATGTCACGTTACGACAACGTTTTTTTCCAGGATACCGAGCATTAGGGGAGGAGGACATGGGACAGAGATAAAGATCATGAAAATCGAAATTGGGAATCGATTGCTGCGGTCAACTCCTTATTAGTGGAGACCGAGCATATGACATAGCGCAAATTAAATACTTCCTCAAGTTCCTAGAACTGTTTCCGCAAAATAGAAAGAATTGGTAACAAGCATATTCTTGGAGGAAATAGAAGTACAAACAATCCTTGACTTTGAAGAAAATTACTCATAACATATTGATAATCAAGGAATCAAGTACCTCAGCCATCCCAAATTCCGCCCTCCCCATCCCCCACCCTAGCTATTGTCTTCGTAGCACGAGAATAACCCCAGCCCAAAGGGGTAATACCCCCTACCAACGTTTGAGTTTGTGCCTACTTCAGTGCTATCGGAGTACGCATGTACGGTACTTGAGACTATGTCATCTACAGCGGCATCCCACATTTGTTACACTTTAATTTACTAATCCCACCCTCCCCTCCCTCACCAAGGTTTTGCAAGAACAAACCGGAAGCAAAACAGCCTAAACCTAGAAATGAATGCCGGACAAACCTGGTCGCCTGTGAAGTTGACATGTTCTACTAAAAGTCCCTGCTTTCTGAGGTTTTCCTCGTATTTTTCTCTCGTCTCTGCATTTGTCTTTTCTTCTTCGTCATTTTCTTTGTCCGGTTCAGGTTCAGAATATACTAACACATAGTCAACTTTCTGCACAAAAGGAAACACAAGTTGGCATAAGTAAACACAGCGGAACACAGTGCCCGTTTACTTAGAGCGCTTTTCAGTTGAGTGTCGAAAGTAATTTCACGTTTGCTTTGGTTTTGCTTTACTTCACTCTGTGCTTGGTTAGCGAAATTGGCGCCACTTTTTCAACCAATGAGAAGCAAAACCAAAACCAATCGTGACTCGCTCGCACGTGTTTTCCCGCGTTCGGCACGGGTTATTTGCATTTGCTTCGAGTTCTGATTGGTTTATTGCGCTGTTTACATCTCTTATGATTGGCCAGAGTAATTACTTTGGGTTTGGTTTTAGGACAGTCAAATGAAAACTGCTCTATACTTCAATTGTTCAAAATTGGCATACTTCATGGATTGTTCACGCGTGTACTATGGCCGACCGAGCCGCGATATTAATCCTTTAACCCCTAATATCAAAGAACAAATTCTCCCGTTTTGTTCCCATACTTTTCTTAAAAAAAGTACCTTGGGATCATGACCTTAATTTTCATAACCTCAGGGGTTGGATAAGCATTGATATTAAAAGGAGAAATTTGATACTGATCACCATTACCACTTCATTCGCAGGGTGGTCCTGCCACTTAAATGTCGCACAAAAATAATCCAATGAGTCTTCTTGCAGGCTATTCAGAAGAAGACAAATTGGCTACAGTTGAAAGAAGGGCAGACTTGAGCGGACATTTAGACAACGAATGAAAAGTATTGATCGCAGGTTAACCTGCACCCTGGGGTCGCCACGTGGAGATCGGGAGATTCTCCATGTATTGCCGTACCGCGAGCGACACTATTTTTGAAGAAAATAATAATTTTTTGCAACCTAACAGGATATTTATGGTGTCGATGAAATAACTCAGACGAGAAACTCGTCACATACGACTAAACCCTCTCAGAATTTATATGAAAGCATCACGAATTCCGCTAAATAAAGCTCATTTCTACGCGTCTTCTGCCTTGTCTGCGCAGGACACCAAAAAGTTGAACGCTTAAATAATTGCCACAACATAAATATTTGACGATTGTCTGTCAGACAGATTTCCACCTTGGGCAGCTTAATCCTTTTTTTTTTTGTTGTTTTTTTTTTTTTTATCATGAATTATTGCGTACGCCTGCAAGGCGATATACATCGTGTTGATTCCTGATTTAATTTGAACTAATTTTAAAGAAAACTACGATTTAGATAAGAATGTCAAGAACTTACTTCTGTAAATGTGACGGTTTTCCACATTGTAAGACAAAACAAATTCGCTAATACGGGATTGACTTGGTTCAGCTTTCGCTCGTAACGGCGTTCGGTTGAAATGAAACCATATCCCCCGAATGTCTGGGAACTTAATTATAAACTACGGTCCAGCAATGAGAGAATTAAAACCACAGTCAGGGGAGGGGAGAGAAATAGAGAAGCGTTTGAATTGAAGTCGCAGGGAGAGCCTCAAGTAAGTTGCTCTGAAATAAGATGCATCTTTATTTTCATGCTTCCTTTGTCTCACATTTTCCTTTCTTCTATAAGGATCAGTGTGCTGTGTTATTTTAAAATCAACTTCATTGAAAATTATGTTTGAGAGGGGAGGGGAGGGACATATTTTATGTAGAAAGAGAACGTTGTCAGAAAAAAAAATCAATATAGCGGGTAGTAAAATAAACAGCCTTTCACCCAGTGAACGGATTCAAAGCATACTGAGGCCGTTTTCATAACGGTACGGGATCGTCCCACACTCCGCATACTTTGAATGCTTCAGAGTTCACTGCATAAATATCCTGAAATATACAACTCCACAACAACTTCAGTAACGCGCACAGAAAGTCGCCAAATAAATCAATTTCATTCTTTTAAATTTTTAAACCTCAAAACAAATTTTCGAAGTACTTTACCATATCAAGCACTCCATTTCGCTCCTCACGGTTTGAGCCTCCTCGTCGTTCTCTGCTCTGAAGCAGTAACATTTCGTCCATTGTTAAACTTTCTCCTTTTTTTGACAGCCTTTCTAGATTAAGTTGCGACGAACTTATGGCAGACACATAGCTACCTCGCTTCTGAGATGTCTGACTCCATCGAACAGCATTCTTGTTTTTATCCGACGCGTCACTTTGCGGTTTCCTTGCTGCGAAGTCGGGACTGTCCTCTGCTGGTGATTCTTTTGAGCCTGCGCCTCTGAAAATGTAATATTTTAGTTCATTTGGGGAGGTTCATATTAACGACAAACACAAGGCCCTCAGGCAGGTCCTTAACAATAGTGTTATTTCAACAATAAGTGTTTTGTAAAAAACATGTCCAGGTGGATTTGCTGTAAGCATGGTGGCAAACAGGTGGCAAAAACCGCTAGGAGCCATCTTGCTTTGGTTTGAAAATATTCACTTGTTCAGGTACTTCGTAAGAACAACAAACCTGATTCGGGGATAACTTGTTTCTTAGAAGTTGGTTTGATTAGAGGGACTGTATAAAAAGTCGACGGCATGCATGTACTCGATGAACTTATTTCAGCATAATTTCATATAGCCTTCCATTTTAATAAATCCGGCTTTTACCAGTGAGGCTAATACAAGCATTTGGACCGACTTCAGATTTTCGACCACAAAGTAAAGCATCGAAAGGAAGAGTTGAGTAAATTCATGCCTGAAAAAGATTTTCATTAAACCAAATAATAAATATTGATTGTTCAGGGCATTTACGATATTGCCGTGAAATCCCGCCTCACCGAGAATTTATGCTAGGTACTATGTATTGGCATTGGCAAGATGTAAAGTAACGCAATTAAATAAAATTACATGAGAGGATACTTCGGATGCCAAAGTTTTTTCAGTGAAACAGATAAATATAAGCCTACCTTCCAACAACACAGAACACTGTCGAGTTTTCCATACGTGTTGTGTTTTCCCTTGGGTATGATGTTCAATATATATTTGTCTAATTTATGATTTCGCAATCAAATCAGGCGGAACTTTTGAAGCCTTACATTGTTAATTCATAGTTTGATGCTAATTTATTCAAACTGTGTATTTAAGTCTCAAGGATGTACAGTACCACAGGAATGGTTGTGCAGTGGTGTCATCCAGGCTCCAAATGTTCAAAGAGTGGATAATTTTATCCACTGGATAGGTCGCTATGTTGCAGATAAAATGTGTACAAGAATTTCCCTATAGCCCTATATTTGTGTATAAAGTAGAAGCGTCTGTCTAATTTAAGAATGGGATTGTGTGAAAAACTTGCCAAAAGCTTTATCGGTTTGAGTACATTTGCTCCGCTGAATAGCAACTTATCCACTGTTTAAGGTAATCCGCTTTTTGAACAACTGGGGCCAGATGAATAAAATGGAGACGTAAGATTCAGTCCCACAAGGCTCAGAAGGACGTTAATCTATGATGTACCTGTTAATGAGCAGTGAATAATAATTTTATTTGCTAATACACACTTGGAGGTGTTTTTCGAGTTTTCAACAGGATATATATCTAGACAATTTTTGGAAAATTAAGGTAGCCAGATGAAAACTTGAACACGTTTCGTGAAACGACTGCGAATGGCGACGCCGGGGTTTCTAGCTAGGCCCCGAAAACGTTCAGAATGACGTGAAAGGGAGAAGAAAGGAGGAAGATTTTTCATAAGAGCAGTTAAGCATAAATGATTAATATTGAGAAACGTGATTTTGTTCGTATGTCTTTTTACCTTGTAAACGGTTACGATATATTAGTAGCTTCAAAGACAACCGGACAGACTATTCCATGACCAAGAGTATTCTTGGACCCAGAAGCTTCGATTTTGTTCAGTTTTAAACTGCTATTATCGTTTTTATTATTTGACTTTGTTACTTACAAACACTCGGAAACACAAAATGGATAAAGGGGGCGTCATGAATTAGCCAGTTCGTTGGTTGTAATTTTTGGTGTCGAAAACGATCTTTACTCGCGAAACGAGAAATGCTCAGTGTATTTTAGCATTATATTATCCGTGAAAGGTGACCCTCTTGAAAACAGTACGACTTTTAAATCACGTTGCGTACTTTAGATAATCACTTGTCAAACCAATCTTGTTTCTAGGGTATTTTAATCTGCTGGTAAACAACAGGGAAGAAGCGAGAATTCAGGAGACGGGACTGGTATGAGATTTTAAAGTCGTACTCGAATTAACTCAATCTTGTACTCGAACTCAGACCTGAGAGTTCCTAATACAATAGTAGCTCCATGCGCAATCGGCACACTTGTTATCATTGGGAATACAATAAGACACACAAGACTGACGTATTCTGGGAAACCGAAAAATTAAAAAAAAAAAAAAAAACACGATACGATGTATGGAAACAAAACTGAACAATTCGATACCACTAGTACTGGGAAACTGAAAATAATACATTACGATGCCAGAATGGGAAACTGAAATCAGCACGAGAAATGGAAAATGATGCAAACCTGTCCAAGCAATCAGTGTATGGGTCTTTGACTCGATAAAAAAAGAACCATTTTGCTAAAAAGGCTATCTTCCTACCTGTCCGCTTTGTGCACGCTATGTTCGCTGATTTTTCTTACACTGGCCTATTTCTTGCAACGGCGGCTTGGTGGCTGGCTGTAGCCTGAAAACTTGGCACAAATAAATTTTAGACGTCACGCTAACAGATTGTGCTTGCGTGATCTGCTCTCAACTGCAGGTGACCCAAGAAGGAAGTTTTGCTTTTCCTGCGATCTATTGAATTGTTAAGAATTCTCACGAAATTGAAAATGTATTTCTCGAATATTAAAACCATCTCTTTATCCAACTGTTTAGGTTTCACGACTGCAGCCAAGGCACTAGAACATTTAGGCATTAAGTTGTAACGAACGTGATGACATGTAACTTTTTCCTTTATCCTGAGTGATTATATACTTGTTATCAACGAGGTAAACTATTATTTACTTCATTTCGCTTTTTCACAACACATCGATCACATCACACTAGCTCTCCGCAATTCCGGCGTCTGTTACTGTTTCCAACTGATATACATGCCATGTAAAACCGCCCTTAATAAACCAGATGAAGGCTGGCGCTGGCCAGCCAATTTTTAATACGCATCAATTTGATCAGTCAGTTTGCGGTAGTCTTCGCGCACTAGTCTATTTAGTTATTTTGTTTTGATCCAACACCTTTAGAGCGAGTTTGGTCGTACACGGTTCAAGTTGAAGTGGTTATCAAAAACTCTCAGTACTGCTGGTCAAGTTGTTTTAGGGTGATTGAATGACTGGTTATAAATAATCTAACGCTCCGTCACTTTCGATTCAGATAATCTCATTGAAGTAATGCTTACCTCAGAAATAATATGATTAAAACAGAACTGAAGAAGGCAGCGACAAAATTACTTCTTGTAGTCGATCAGCAAGCCTCTTCTTGTTCTACAGGGCCGGGGGAGGGGCGATTATTTTAGTAAATATCCCATGGTGCATTTCAGTGCGTCCGCAAGCTAATCCGGTCAGCGAACATCCCCATCAGAACCAAGATCCAACATGGCGGCTGTGATGAGGAACTTGCGCTGCGAGCGATTTTACCAGTTTCTTCGACTTTTCAACGAATCTGGAATCTCTCTGCCACAAAGATTTGCATTAAGAAGCACATTTAGTACCAGTACGTGCAAGTTGTATTCTAAAACGCTTCCTTTCTTGGCGAAAAAGTGGGAAGCCGCGGGTACAACAGATCATGATTTTGCTAGACCGCGGACCTCTGGTCGGGACGATCTCAAAACAAGACCGCGATCGAGCAATAGAAATCACAGCAACGAGGAGGATGACTCCGAATCTGATTCAGAGAGTGAAGACGAAGAGGATGTGGGCCGCAAATCTGGCAAACTGAAGCAGAAAACTGGGAAGGTAGCAGCAAAGCTAAGTCAAAAATCTGCACGCACAAAAATTTTGCGGCCCTCCAAGTATCTGTTTAGAGATCGTGGAGGATGGAATGAAGAAAAGCAATGGGAGGGACGAGAAATTCCTGAGGATTCCAAAGGCAAAGCGGGTTGGTATGCAAGGCAAATGTCAAGACTCACCAATGAGGGCAAGGTGAGAGACAAAAACAGAAATCTTGCCCATAGTCATGGGGTCTTTACTGCAAACGAAGTGCAGCCCTGCAAATAAAACTTTAAGGCAACATTTCCTTAATGAATAGAAAGCCATGATTATGTACAATACCCAGCAAATTTGAGCCAAAACAACAAAAAGCCATCTAAAAAAGCACTCTTTTCTAGGTCGGTTCTGTCCCCTGCTGTTCAATTTTATGTACAATTTTGTTTTGTTTTTTCCTAAAAATTTAACTCGGCTCAGCTCGGAAAAATAAATAATCTGTTGATATGCAACAGTTCAACAGATTTCTGTAGGAAACATATTTTCAGCTTGACCATTAACTATACGATTGTATGTATGTCACTATATATGTAATTTGACCTAGCCTATACATTGTACCAATAAACCAATAAACAAGTCAAAACAGGTTAACGCAGCCTTTATACACCTTGGCACCCTACCTCACTCCCCCCCCCCCCCTCCCCTCTCCCAAAATTCAACCGCAGAGAAAGCATGAAGACGACATTATCTTCACAGATATTATTTCATTATTTTTTTTGTTTAGTCTTCGTTTCCCCTAAGTTTTACAGGAATAATATTATAACACTGTATCTTACCATTTTATCACAATCAGATTGATGAAGCTCTGGAGCTCTTTTCATCCATAAAAGAAGAGAAAGTTGCTCTAACTGTTGAGATTTTCAATGTCATCATCTCTTCATATGCTAAAAAGGGAAAAGTGAGAGAAGCATTCAAACTCTACAATGATGTAAGTCACTATAAGCATGTTCTGATGACAGTATGTCATTAGCAAGCTACTGATAAATTATGCCATAAGTTTTCTTTCTTGAAATTATGAGACTGTCAGATAAAATGTCAAGAGTACTGCATGTTAGATGTGCATGTACATCCTTTATCTGTGGTGTAACATGGCGTCATGTAGTTGCTGTTGGTTGGGATCCAGTTACGAGTAGAAGGCAAATTTGTTATTAATTTTAAATGCACTTCAGAAAAAAACATGCCAGCAGTTGTACAAGATGAGGTACAAAACTTCAAACTTACATGTAATGCGATGAGTGGTTTAATTATTATAATCACGTTTTTATTGCACACAGTCATATAAAGTTCATTAGTGCACTAACTTTTACCTTTTTTTTCATAACTGCATAAATTTTCATTGTAGTGGCAGTTTGATTTGTTTAATGTTTCCTCTGAAAACAAAATCTTTTTGTAATAATTTTATAATGTGACCATGATAACCAAATCTTCTGTGTGACAAACATGTACGTAGTTTTGTTGGGCTGCTCAATTAACTTATTGCTTCTTTTGTTGAGCTTACTTCGCAATGCTGCTTCAAGAAAGCTAACATTTTGTGATCATGGTCAATGATGAGAACAAGCATGTTATGCTTCAACTGGCTAGAAGCTTAAGCAAACAGTTGTATGAAGTTTTTGTTATATATAATTAGTGCCTGCTGCCAATTAAAATTTACCAATACTGTGTCCTGATTATTCACCAAACATTTTAATAATAATAGTAATAATAATAATAATAATAATAATAAGAAGAAGAAGAAGAAGAAGAAGAAGAAGAAGAAGAAGAAGAAGAAGAAGAAGAAGAAGAAGAAGAAGAAGAAGAAGAAGAAAGTTCTTTATACAGATGGCGTGCATGTATATCACACAAAGTGGTTTTCAATAGAGCAGTACTGTATTAAAATAAAATTTACTAAACCTAAAACACATCCACAACATTTTTAATTGCATTAACTGCCTACATCAAAATAATTTATTGCCATCAATAGTCTCAAACCCATTGAAAAATGACTTTTTTGGTTGGTTATTATACTTTCTTTTCTGATGCTGCCCACTCACCAAAATTATGACACTGTGTCACAATCATGTGTTATCTTTCCTGTTCAGATAAAGAAGAGATCCTTGCAACCAACACCACACACGTACACCAGTCTGTTCAATGCTTGTACCAAGTCTTTATCTCCGCAACGTTCCTTGGAGAATGTGGAAAAGCTTCTTACTGAAATCAACACAAGAATAGCTAGAGATGACCTGGAAATGAATGTGATCACTTACAATGCTGCAATCCAGGCCGTCACTGTTTGTGGAGATCCTTTCCAAGCTTTTGAACTCTATAAAGAGATGAAACACAACAACATTAAGCCTGATGGACATACGTTTTCTTCACTATTGACTGCTTGCTCATTTGATAAAATTGAGGGGCCCAGCATAGCAATGGAAATGCTTGAAGAAATGAAGAGCCTCAAAATAAAGCCAGATATTTATATTTTTAATTGCATATTAAAGATCATGAGAGATTTTAAAGTTTTCCTCCAAGGACAAAAGCCAGAGTTGCCTGGTAAGACTGTGCCAAGTTCTGAGAATGGACTTGAACAAAGGCCAGAGTTTCCTGGTAAGCCTGTGCCAAGTTCTGAGAACAAGCTTTCTCAGGCAACGGAAGCAAAAAGTGGGAAAAGTGATCCAAAACATGCACATGATAAGGAAATATCAGAACATGCAGTCATCACAAAAGATGCATCAAACAGCTCTCTAGAAGTTGACCAAAACACCAGAGAGCAAAATAACGAGGGTCTCAAATTACACAGTTACTTCCCTGGAGCCGAGAAGTTTATACAGATGATGGCCATTGAGGATGTTTATCCAGATGTGCGAACCTTTCAGCTGCTACTCTACCTGACTTCATCAAAAGCAGAAGAAGAATTCTTGATGGAACTTATGAAGAGCTGCAATATTTCTCCAGATGTTCCTTTTTTTAATACTCTGGTGAAAAGGAATGCCCTTGAAGGGGACTTACAGAAAGCCAAGGTACAATACCTGTACATGTTCTTGACAAAAATAGTTATGCTATTCTGTATTATGGCTTGTCAAAACCAGGGATATAATTAGTTTCAGAATAAAAATTACATTGTACTGCCAAACAAAGAAAACTGGGAACACTAAGAATTATTTCTGGAATTTGAGAAAACAAATTCTTTCCTGATCCTGTCATTTGAGATTTGATAAACAAACTTAGCATTCAGGATTTAATATCTTTAAAGCATTAC
Source organism: Pavona decussata (assembly GCF_977016875.1). NCBI lineage: Eukaryota > Metazoa > Cnidaria > Anthozoa > Scleractinia > Agariciidae > Pavona > Pavona decussata. Next base: position 1,183,774 of record NW_028145639.1, read on the forward strand.
AAGCTTTTGATTCCTTTGCAGAATCTTTTTCAAGTAAGTGAGAGGTCAATTTATGTCACATCACTTGAGACAGCAGTTATGAACTACCAGCAGTCTTTTTGGACATTTTGTTGTGTGATTCACTCCACCTCAAGTCACGTGACATAAAAAAAGCTTGTATTGCTTTAAGTTCTTTAGATCCTGAGAGCTAATTCTGTTTTCCTATTTCCTGAATGTTTAATGTTCCGTGACCAATATCATTGGAGGGAAAGTCAAACAGCAAGAAAAAACCACAAACCACAAAAATAATTACCATTACAGCTTGCAATTTTTCCTCTTGTATTTGATTGGTTTTCCATCCAAACAATAAACATAAAAAAAAAATATTTCTAGTGTTCATAATTTTCTTATTTTCACAGTAACAGTTCCTACCATATACATGTACAGTGTAGACATGAGTAAGAACAACAAAATAATATTATTGATTACGTCTTTTTTCTGGTTAAAAGTTGCTGGCACCACAGCCTTGTTAATTTGTTTGTTTTTTCCATTTTTGTTATCCTTAGGAACACATGAAGAAGCTAGAGGAAACATTTAAGGTTCCTCCATCAGAAAAATCTTACCAGACACTAGCACGTGGGTGCAGAGGCCCAAAAGAGGGGCTGGCACTTTTGGACGAGATCCAAGTATGAATTTTTTTTTCTACTAAATTTCAAACAAAATAAGAAAAGATAATTTGAGTTTCAGTGTGAGAGTGTATGAAGCATAAAAAGTTGGTGAAAGTTTCCTTTTAAAAGGTTACAATTTAGGTGCCTTACAGGGACGGTGGTGGTGGCAGGCAGAGGGGGGTGGGGAGTTCGGGCATTGTTGGTTTCTGACATTATAGTAAGCTTTTGTTTTGGCTTGGGTTCAGCCATGAATGATTCGCACAACTCGACTGTGATTCAGTAAGTAAACATACTTTTTTAGCTTCTCTTGTCCTAAACACTGACTCAGCACTTTCTTCCAAGGGAACAACTTACTCAAATGATTCACCAATACTCCATACAGACTGATCGACACATAAGCTTTGGGACTTGAATGAACTTGCTGTGATCTCTACTCGTACTGTAACATACCTGTAGAGAGATTTACTCCCTGCATTTAGCAATTGATGAATGTTTTCTGCCTTAATTACACAGTCTGTGGGAATTACTTCAGCTCAGTCCGTGTATGGAACATTGATTGCAGGAGCAGCTAAACAGAGACAATTCACTTATCTTGTCAAGCTTGTCAAGGTTTGTTTCAATCCTTTGATGTTCATTGTAATTTAGTTTTGTCGGTTTAGCTGAAACAACTGCTCTCAATCCCACTGAACTTTTCTGACGCCATGTGGAGAATAAACTACATCAGTGTAGTTGTCAGAGTGCAAGTTAATCTGGCAGAACAACCAGTTTGCTCTAAATCAAATTTTTGTAGTCCATGCCATGATTTATAATTTTTACAATACAATTTTAATGGTATATAAACAATAGCCTCCATTTGGTGCGAAAATATGCTCAGATATTTGTCCGCGGACATTATGTTCCGAGAAGCAAACAGTTTTCCGAGAGCGAAGCTCAAGGAAAACTGTGAGCTTTGAGGAACAGATAATGTCCAAGGACAAATATCTGAGCATATTTTTAAAGCCAAATGGAGGCTATTGTGGTTATTATCCTTCAAATATTTTTCGCAACATGTAGCAACGAGCTTGAGTATTTGAACATTTCGTTTAAGAACAGTTTACCGTCAAAAACGTTTAGAACGTCTTGTTTTCTGATACTGCTGTATCGACCAGCAGGTTTATCTCTCCTTCTGTCACAAAAGCAAACCGTTCCCCCATCTTGACATTAATTTTAATTGTAAACAAGACGCGCCTTGAAGTTTTAGAAATTGGGGAATATCATCGGATATTCCCCAGTTTTAGCTGGGGTATATTCGGTCAGGTGAGGCGTTTGGACCAATCGCGCACGGGCGAAAATATTTGATGGATTATAGTTATTGATATTTCAGAGGATGGCGAGTGAGGGTGTGGAGCCTAATGAGAGGATAATGACAGTGCTTGAACGTACTTACAGCCTACCCTGTAAGAAACCCTACATGAAGGTATGATACTGCACACTGTGTCATTGGGATGGTTGACAGGTTTATACAATCTAATTATTCAATTTTCAGTACATTCTACAAACTGTATCTAACTCGGGGAAATAGTAATTTATTCACAATTGGTTCAAGGTAATGAAATTTTACGGGATGTGGTAGAATACCGTTAGGCAAAGACTAGTGAAGGCTTGTTCTCTCAAGCAGAAACTTGTCTCCCCTCGCAAACATTTTATGGTCACTTGTTATAAGCTATCTCGAACTCCCTCCTTCTTGAAGGAATTTTTGTCTCCTTCAGTGCTTGGAGTGTTCAAGCTAGCAGGCATCCATCGTAGCCCTACAGCAATATCCAAGTGGAAACGAAGTGTAGTTTGTATTGATGGTTTGCATGTGATGTCACAGCATCCATGTTGGTGTACAGGAACAATAAGATTTTTCTCCTCTGCGAGTTCACTTCCATTTTTATACAAATTGTGTGAACAAATTTTCTTTTGTTTTGTACACCAACATGGAGGCAATAATACCTGGAATTTAAAATTCGGCTGAGCTTTAGTTGTGAGAATCACCGCAATGCGTACGGACGAATGTGGACTCGCTGAAGGTTCGAAAATCGTTTTAATTTCCTAAGTTCAAATAAATGGCATCTCGTATCTTTGACCCCTGGAATGGTTTACCTCATGTTGGTTTTAACTTTGATTGTTATTGTTTCAGGAGTACACACATCACCGCTTAGTGAAGGAGAAAAGATTTCGATATGTGGAGCAAAAAGGTTTCCAATCTTTCTTTGAAAACTGGAAAGAGAAAGCCTTCAGGAAGAAAACGGCATCAAAAAATAATGATGATGATGATGATGATGACGACATTACTGACGAGGAAGATTCTAAATTTAGCCACCTCTGAAGTAAAGGGAAACTGCGATAATTAATAAAAAGAAAAGTTCAGTAATATCATGAATTTTTTCCTGTCGTTGTTTCTGCCAGGCAAAAATAATTAATAACTTACATTACTTACATAATAATTAATTAACAATAATTAATAATTTACATTAGGATCTGGAACTAAACATGTTTACGAAAGCTGGCAGAGGGTAGTTCTTCCAGTTTCTTTGTTATTTTCAAATCAGGTTTGGTGGATGTAGTGCAAAGCAGCCTGATGTTCTTGACAATTTTAGTAGTTTTCAAACTCAAAATTGACGAGAACTTGAAGAACATTTGGCCGGGAAGAGCAAACTACATCAACCACGAAAGAGAACTTTGCTTAGGACTTCTCGCATTCTACGCAAAGTACTATCCATCGATTTAACCAAGTCAAGCCCTCTGGTACATGGATTGTACCCGGACATGGGTGAAAAGGCAAGAAGGTTCAGAGAGGTCTGGGAAACGGTTTGAGAAGCACACCATGCACCAGGAAATTGTAGGAATCTTAAGCTGCAAAAGAAGCAATGGGGTGCATGTACCATTACCACTTTATCCAGGGGGATGGGGGGGGGGGGGGGGCAGAAAATTCCCGAATTGGAACAGACCGCCAGAAGTCTCTTAGAAGGTAGTAGAGGGTAAGGTGCAGTCAATTGTCTTAATCTGATGGTACCCAGAGTCCTCGGCTCCTCACTCGTCGGATTTCCCGGGTTGGATTGTAACCATGGCACCTGCGAACTCTGGGTAAACTGAGGATGAAAGGTTTTAACACAGCCATGAACCGAAAGAAAACTTTTCAATTCACATTCAAAAACTACGATAGTCTTTCACCTATTAAAAGATTCATTTAGATACATCGTCAGATGAAACGGTATATTTCAGTTTTTGAGTCAGTAAATAAAAGGAGAAACAAAGGTTTGATTTCCCAGAATTTCCAATAAAACTTTAGGGTGGTTTTGTTAGATAACACGTACAAAATTCATCAACTGGTTCATTTCGGCGTCTTGCATATTCATTCTAATTTGAGAGAGTAAAATATTATTTATTTTCCTATTACAAGCTAATGACAATACCAAAATATTTCAATATTTCATTTTCCTTTCTAAGTTTCATTGTTACAAGTTAAAATATATAGAAACGTAGAAAACGTATTGCTACGCTTATAAAATAAAATCGAAAAATCTTTGCAAGCTTGAGATATTTATAAAAATATATTCTATTATCTTATATCTAATGGAATTGGTTGTTGTACAACAAAAATCAATACCACATAGTGGGTTTTTAAATACGATGGCTTCGAGGCCTAGTCATAATTTTCTCGCCAAAAAAGCCCCTGAAATCTTCGGCATATGGGGTCGGCAATCATAAACTAATATGCGCTGAGCTCATACGCTTCCATAACATAATCTTTAGGTACTAGCCCCACAGAGTACCCCTGGGGTTTAAACAGGGATCCTATCCACCAATCAGCATGTGGCTTTTCATAGATGTAAATCAGGTCCCCTCGTCGGAATCCCAACTCGTCCTTCTCGTTAGAAGCACAATCCCAAAGCGCCTGGTAGACATTTGCATAGTTGATGCAGTTAGTTTCCTCTTCCACAGCACTTGCTGGAGTTTCGTCTGCTCGTGCTGGGGTTACAGGCTTAGGGCCCGGCCGCTGTGGTCGCACGGGAACGTTTTCTTCTGTGAAAGTCAATGGAAATAACATTGGTTAATTTTGTGGGGAATATAGATTCCTCAGGCCTTTGAAGATGGTTCTTACTGCTCAGTAGCTTTCATTTGAATGGTCACAATCAAGGATTTCATCCATGCACTCAAAAGTTAGGACCATCTTGTACAGCATAATAAACAGCACCATAGGAAAGCACTGCTTAGCAGCTTTCACTTGAATGGTCACACTTTAGGATTTCATCCACAGATTTAATAGAACCACCTTGTACAGCATAATAAACAGCACCATAGGAAAGTACTGCTTGGTAGCTTTCATTTGAATGGTCACAATTTAGGATTTCATCCACAGACTCAAAACATTAGAACCATCCTGTACAGCATAATCAACAGTATCCCAGGAAAGTCCTACCCAGCAGTTTCTTCGAATGCTCTCAAAACTTAACAGTTCGGTGTAAGTGAACTGTTCAAAACCGTTACTTAAAAATAATGGGCACTGAAAGCCCAAACCAATCTGAGAAAATTGTCTTTATTAACATACAGCTTAACAAAGGTGCAGGTATATGACTACTTCAGCACCAAGATTTAAAACAACAGAATTACACATGAACAATTACAAACATGAGTACGTAATCCAAACAAAGGAGCCAAATCTGTGACAACAACGCAGTCCCAGGAAAACTTTCCTCCCTTTCAACCTTTCTAAAACACTTAAATAAAGTCCACCAATAAAATAATATAGTGATAATACACCCATTAACAAAATCTGTTTTTAATGTGAGAATTATATAATACATGTACATGTACTTGCAACGACGTGATGAGCTTAAAAAGTTCGTTACTTTTTTCCTTGTCTTTTTTGTTTTCAATTTTCTGTTGGTATTGAGGTTTGTTGTTAATTTAGGCAACACCCCCTCCCCCCCCCTCCCCCTGTGAGTTCCTTCTTTCTTGACTTGCTAAATTCGGCCTTACAGTACCCCCCTCTTACATAAATATGTCACATGGCCACAAAGTTACTACAATCTCCATCTCTCTTAACCTTTTACCAACTTAAATCAAAGAACAAATTCTCTTATCTTGTCCCCAAACTTTTCTTACAGAAGTACTGGGGAGAAGTCAAGAATATTCCCCATAAGGTGGTCATATCCTTAATTCTCATGACCTCAGGGGTTGAATAAGCATTGATATTACAAGGAAAAATCTGATGCTCATCACTATTAGGGCTCAAAGGGTTAAACTACCGTCTTAAAGTGATTCTTAATCCAACGCTTGGTTTTGCTCCGATCACATAACCTACATACCTAACTTACACCATGGTGTAGTAACTTCTCCATCCTAGTAAAAACCACCTTTTCCCTGTAAACCCTAAACTTCCACAGGTAAGCAAACTAACTCATGCTGTGTATAAAATTATGTTTATAAGTCGGTTGGCTTGAGCTGACAAGTCTGTGTCTGGTCAATTGACAATGTTTATAATACACAACATTGATATAGTCGCATTTGCTATGCTGAAATCAGTTTGGCAGCAGTTTTGTTTAACACCGTATGAACTGCATTGAAATAACCTGGCCAAATTGTTGGCCATTTTGAGACTCGCACTGCAATTGCAAGGATCAGAGGACTTAAAGATACCAATGCATTTCCGTTTGAAAACGCGTTGCGTAGTTGTTAACATGTCCTCATCTACCATCCACACTAAAATAATCGAATACTGACCATTTCATCAGCGACGAAACTTTCATAAACACTTTCAAAAGTGGAAACTGACATGATTTGTGTCAATCAAGTGTGGACATGCTGAAATCTTCTGAATAAGTTTACACAAATTTCGATAAAGTAATGAATGATAGGCGGAAACAGGTGGGTTTCCAGAATCCCTACACTAAAGTGTTAAAGATTGACCGAAATGTTAAATATCATGAAACAAACAGAAACCACAGCAACAATAAGGAGTTCTTTTTTTTTTTTTTCTCTATCGTTCTTTTCGTAAATAAAGGTTTTCAACAAGCTAGGCAAACATGCCGTTTTGCCGAAAGAAGTCCTAATATCTGAGTCTTGAATCCTCCACACATCAGATATTTACCATTTCCCTCACATGCTGAACACACTGAGTCCCTCTGTATCGTTTTCAAGATTAAACTCAAGAGACAGTCTCCCTCTTTTTGGTATAGGAATTTCTTCAGCTTTGTTCGAAAGACATGGGCTGTTTTGGCAATTAAAACACTTGCAATACTCTTGGCATGCCACTCCTGCTCTGAAACATGGACACCTTGTCTTTTTTATGGTAGTTTTTCGTTGCACATCAACGCAGGCCTCAAACTCAGGGTCGACGTTCTTCCTCTCCTCTCCACATCGACACCCAATTAATCTAGGCCCAGTTCTTTTCGTTCTCGGTTGAGGAACAATAAAAGGCCTGTTTGAGGCACCAAAACTGTTTTGGCAGTTGAAGCACCTGCATTTTTCATCACATCCTTGCTGGACACCATAACACGGACATTTTGTCTGTCGTTTCCCCTTGACATCAACACAGGCTACAAACCCAAGATTTTTGGTTGTTCGGTATATAGCCTCTCCACATCTGCAACCACTTAGCACTGTCTTTCCTCCTTGCCCAAAGGGCATATTGCTACAATGACGACATTTGCATTTTTCTGTGCATAGTTTTCCACTGCGTGCACAGGGACACCTCACATGCTTTCCTTCCCCTTTTTTGCCACAGGCTAACACACCCCTTGTCCTTATTTTCGAGCCACAGCTACAGCCCTTGTCTGCTAGAGATGCATCGCGAGAACCACTTGCTCCACCACCACTGTCTGCATCTAAAGTGAAACGTGCAAGGAATTTGATTAGCACGGCTCTGCTTCCTTTGTCATCACAGTCCAAATATGTGATCCACTGACAGCCATGGTCTTGAAGCTGACAACATCTTTGTGGATTGGATTTGACAAACACAGTTGAATCTCTGTAAGCGACCAACCATGTACGCAAACATCTCTTTAAAACAACCATCTTCATAAAATCCAATGCCTATTTCGCAGTACAGCGCAGTTTTCGCGATATCTGACAACCGACATTCTCTCGTCGACGACCACTTTTCTGATAGCAAGGGTGGTCGCTTACGAGAGAATCAACTATAACTCCCTACCACACTATCAAACAACAACAAGATGGGAAAACAATGAACATACCACATGAGAGCGAGACTTAAGACAGTAAGGAGACTTGCTGCACTGTCTCTTGATGGTGAGAGGCGGGGAAGGGGGGAGGGGCTTATTGCCTAACTAATTACTGTATGAACAACTTAATATTCTTTCATATTTTGACTCATCAACACCTAGAGCAATTACTCATTTACCGGATCTGAATTTCAGTTGCCTTAAAAATTTTCTGTCAAGGGCTAATGTTTCATATTCAACAGCTCGAAGTTAAAGGATTTCTCCTCACTTCACTCTAACACAGTGAACCTCATCTTAAATGTGGCATAACTTGAGGTTTGGAAAAGTTTATAAGAGTTAAGGGACTATCTTGGAGCACTATATTTAGCTTGGCGTTAGGAAAGCTCATCGTACAAATGAATGGTTGCAAGTGACCACTCTTTTTGAAATCCCACGTGAACAAATGCTCTGTCCTGACCAATACACTGTATTTACTCCGGAAAGTGCCTCCTCCTTTTCAGGTAAGCACATAAACCTCATTCTAAAATGCTACCATTTTAATATTCTATTGTTTGCATTCACATTAGCCCTTCTTGTCTCGTTCAAGACAAAATATTCTTTTCATTTTTGAACTTTAAAATGAGGTAAGAAGGGCTAATTTGAATACCAACAAAATAATGTTAAAATGGTAGCCACTTTGGAATAAGGTGTATAAGCAAAAAAAATATCACACCATTTTGAAATATTCGAAGAGCCATTTCAAACCAAACTTTGTAAGTTATTGCTGGGGTACTTATCACACGTGGTGCACTTCCTCACATTCCCATACATTTCATTATGCTGTATTTGGCAACTATATCAATGGTCACACATTAGAGTTAGACTCAGACTTTCTGTGGGCTCCCTGTGCAGAAACCTAAGTAACATGGCACCTCAATATTGTCCCTTTGGTAGGGGTTAAACTACATAATAATTATACCAGTTAAGACAGAATAGATTGTTCATACTGCAGGGTATGACGACTTTGAATCTCTAGTAACAAAATTCAAATCACAACTGACATAGTTGTATATCACCGTTTTGTCATTCCTTTCTTTCCTACCCTATTTCATGTTTTCCTTGTCTTTTCTCCTGTGTGGCCTTTAAAGAAGCTCAAAAAAGTTCTTCATTGTTATTTTAGTCCTCCCAAAAACCTTTCCTTATTCTTGTATCTTTGATGTTAAAGCTCAGTCTGCCTTCTTACTTAGCAGTTAAAGTCATTCTTTCTTTTTGTCATCCTGGCCTGGCTAGATTAGCTTTGCTACCTGCGGCACCATTATTGTACATGTAAATTTATACAAACACCTAACAAAGTTGAAGTTAAACCAGGGTTCCAGCCTAACAGAAGGAGAGTTTCTATGATGTCCAACTGACCTGTCAACAATATAGAGACAGCCATACATGTAACATGAATACTGTACGCGTATATACACTGTGTAGGAGGCCTCTTGTGCTGGAAATCTCTCATGCAGCTGTTCTCGTGCATGCCATACCATTGCTTGGTTTGGCATAACACTATTGTCTGTTTGTTGTTCAGTTGCAGTTGTGGCTGCTTATTCATTTTTGCAATTATTGAGGCAATTGAGTTGTCTGTCTGTTTTTGTTGCATGGCCCAAATTTTATTATTTCATTAAGTTAATAATTTTACTCTTCTTCCTTCCCCTCTTTTTTTTCCCAAGGACTACTACAGCCCCTATTCTTCCTTCCTAAGGAGGGGCAGACGTTTAACCAGACATCAAAAATTATGTTCTCAGGGAGCATGTTGCATGAAATGTTGAGAAAATGTTTAAAAAGTGAGCATCTCAGTGGTACACGTACCTGGACACAGGCATACAAGTAGATAAGAACTTGTGGCAGATATGGAAAGGTTACACTGATATGGAAAGAACACTTACGTGGTTTTGGTGGGAGAGCATCATTTGACGGTGGTGATACCTTCCGCTTGGGAGGTCGAACAGGTACTGCAACTGGCACGGGAGGTAAAACAGGGGCAGGAACTTGGGGCTCTTGAAAGGTTTCCAGTGGTTCATAGTCCTCTAATTCTATTTCTCCTGGGGGAGGGGGTGGTGGTAAGTCACCAGCATCTTTGTCCTGTACAGGTGGAGCAGAAGCAGGTGGTGTGGGAGGGGGTGGCTGAGGTTTAGAAGACCGTGGAGGTGGGACTATAGGCGGACTGTCATCTTGAGGTGGTAGTGGTTTTGATTTGACAGGGCGGGGCGGGGGAAGAGCTGGTGCTGGCGATGACTGCTCTGGCAGTTCATAATCCTCTTCCATTATTGGCTCCACTAATGAACATGTAAGAAAAATTGAAATCAATCTTGATAACAACAATAATCCTGCTTTGTAATAAAGCCTATGGACAATACATGGCAGCACTGAACACGGTAGCTGGGACACATTATATGCTGAAGTTTGGTCTAGGTTTTAGTAAGACATAATTATCATAATAATAATTATTATTTTGTCAAATAAGAAGAATTCCACACTCTCTGGCCTCAGATTTTCCTTGTTCAACCTTCATGCACAAAATATGCCATTTAGATGTAGTAATGGGCCATATTTAAATAAAATATTAATCCCACCTTCCCTTACAGCTGTGTATAATCATTTGATTTTCAACTGTTTAGGCTTAAAGGGAGGTACAGGTAATATACAGTAATATTAACACGAAAAAAGTACAAAATACAAAGACCCTCTTACACCATTCCACAGTGCATGCAACAAAAACACTCTTAAAAGCATATTATTAGAAGGAAGAAAATGCCATATCATGCACTTTTCAGCAACTTATTCTGCAGAAGGTTCCAGAGCATGGCTAGATATTTTTAATTTTTGCATGCAATTTATTTTTCCCACGTCAAAAGATTGACAAAAAAACATGACTCAGAAAAATATCTACATGTAACCATATTATTCCCCCCTGAATAACCTCTTTTTATGTCAGATTTTATGAGGAGATGCTACAGATCCCTCAAGCAGCCACTATCAAGGGCTATCAAGGGCTATCATTGCACTGTCCAACACAATCCATACAAAAATGGATGGTTATGTTATGAGACAGCTCTTTGCACAAGATTGCGCATATGTGAGGTCATTCACGCCAAATGAAGGTCTTAATGTTCAACAAACCATAACTTGGCAAGACACAAAGTACTAACCAGGCTTTGGTGCAACAACACTAGTTGGACCAGTAATTTCATATTCTGGTAACTGTGGACTGGACTGCTGGGTGGGAGTGGGAGATTGAACACTGCCGACTACTTCGTACAGATCCTCGTTAGTGTCATCATACACGTCTCCTTCATCCTCTATTGGTTCCTCTTGCTCTTCCATTGTGCTGTTCTTTCTCGGCCCTGTGTCTTCATAATGCAAGCTGTCGTCATCGCCAGATGCCTGCTTATCACGCAGTTCATGTAAATGAACATTGTTGCTCTCTGACATGGGTGCATTAGCAGCCTTCTGTATGGCTAATATCCATTCCTCTGTTTCTTTCTTTGAGTTGGATTCAAACTACAAATTGATAAATTAAAAAAAAAATGTAACCCACAGTGTAAAACGTACATTGCCAACAAGAGCTGTTTCATTATTTTCTTTAAAACAAGCCTCTGGAAGTTGTTTTAAGTTCAAAAAGGAAATAATTTGGAAATCATTTGAAAACAATCATAGCAGAAACCATTTTGAAACCTTTAAAATACCCCAAATCTCAAGTGCTAGTATGGCCAGCCAAATGTAGCAATATTCAATTCCTCTAATTTTATATTCAGTTTTGTATTATATATTCAACTATAAGTTTAATATTCAACTTGTATTCAACATTCAACACACTTTTTAACATTCAACACATTATTTAACATTCAACTCTCTATTTAACATTCAACTATTCATTTAACATTTAATTTTTCATTCAACATTCAACTATTCATTCAACATTCAATTCTTCATTCAACATTCAACTATTCATTCAATTCAACTTTCTTGAGCCCTCACTATTTCTGGTCAGTGACGCATAGCATAGCGGCCATGCCGGTTACGGAAATGGTAGCCTATGAGGATGATGACACAAGGCTCGAATTCGATGTGGAGTCTGACTTGCCAAGGTTTCTTTCCTCGATCCTTCAGAGAACTGACCAGATTTCCCAGTCAAAAGTGGATAACGAAATTGTGGAGCAGCATGTTGTTGTTGACCAAACGGTGAGTTTGCTTTGTACGCTCCGAGACAGCAGTTCAATTATTAACGCTTATGAGAAAGAAACCTTAGACAATCTCTGATCAGCTTTCAGTGATATCTTATCCGCCCTGCAGCAATGTTTAGCCATAGCATCTTTGTCTCCAACCTCAGTGGCAAAGAATATTTGTGCCAGGCTAAAAAGTGATGAGCCCGGTAGACCAGCTTTCGACATCCCTGCCGAGCTCCTGGAAGACCTCCTGGGTTTGGGCTTTACTTACACTAGAATTGCAGAGATGTTGGGAGTATCTCGTTGGACTATATCAAGGAGGATCAAAGATTATGGTTTAGAAGATTTCAGGTCGTTTAGTAAACTGGGAAATCTGGTCAGTTCTCTGAAGGATCGAGTTAAGAAACCTTGGCAAGTCAGACTCCACCTTGAATTCGAGCCTTGTGTCATCATCTTCATAGGTTGCCATTTCCGTAACCGGCATTGCCGCCATGCTATGCATCACTGACCAGAAATAGTGAGGGCTCAAGAAAGTTGAATTGAATGAATAGTTGAATGTTGAATGAAGAATTGAATGTTGAATGAATAGTTGAATGTTGAATGAAGAATTGAATGTTACAACAACAACAACAACAACAACTTTATTAAATATTCATATCTTTTACAGGAATACACACAGCCCGCATATAGCAGAGCTAATCGAGGCGGGCTGTGTGAGTTAATAATTCTTACAAACAGAAAATTACAAACATGCTAGCAAACGGAAAATTTAACTTTACATTATAACGTAGATTTAGATAAGGCTATATATCAAAATTAAAGTAAATTATATGTAATTTTTTATTATCATTAATATTACAATAGAAAAGAGATGAAAAGGGAAAAGGAGAATCAGATTATACTGGCAAAGAGAATATCATGGATGATCAGTTTTAGTTTTTCATTTAGTTAATTATCGTTTCCACTTCAATATAGGAGTCTACAGTTTCAAGTGTATCAAATAACCTTTTAGGGATTCTTTAAAAGATTTTTTTGTACTTTTTTTTAGAGTTGCAGGTATCCTGTTCCAAATCTTGACCCCAACACGCGAGAATGCATTTCGTGTGGCATTAATGCGAGATTCCTTAATATAAAAATGATCAGAGGTAGAGGAGCCCATTTTATAGGAATGGACACTAGAAATTCGAGAAAACAGATTCAAAATATTTCTTGGGGCAGTGTTTTCGTTTATATCAAACATGAGGTTGCAAACGGATTCATAATACAAGAATTGTACTGGTAATATTTTTGCTTTAACAAAAAAAGGTATGACATGGTCGTTTGTTTCAGCAAAATATATTAGCCGCAATGCGCGCTTTTGAAGAACAAGAATTTGATCAAGGAAGGTTTTACATGCATTGCCCCAAGAAATGAGACCATAAGTTATGTAAGGTACGATTAGAGACTGATAAATATTCAAAAGAGTGCAAGTAGGAACAATATGCCGTAACCTTGCGATTAGCCCAATTGTCTTACTTATTTTTGTTGCAACAGAATTAATATGTGTCTTTCAGGATAAATTTTCATCAATTAACAATCCAAGATATTTAATTTAGATATGTCAAATGAATAGTTGAATGTTAAATAACGTGTTGAATGTTAAAGAGCGTGTTGAATGTTGAATACAAGTTGAATATTAAACTCATAGTTGAATATATAATACAGAACTGAATATAAAATTAGACAAATTGAATATTGCTACATTTGGCTTGCCATATGCTAGATGTACATGTATGAAACATTCATCTACATGTAACTTTAAAGTACAAAATGTTATTATTATTGTTATTAGTTAACCCTTGGGAAAGAAAGTACAACACTTAAAATGGAAACCTTTTTGAGAAATTATTTGGATATTCATCGTTGAAATAGTTTGAAACCTTACAAAGACTATTATGCCATCAGTGAAACATGATAAGCAGATGTACAGGAAAATAATTTATTTTAATCAATCAAAATTAATATTGCATGTACCAGTACAAGTAATTATTGTCTTACAAATTCAGAAAGAAAACCGTCTGGAAATCCTTTGGTTTAAAACCATTAACTGTACAAATATTTCTTTAAAATCAATAATAGTCACCATGCCAAATCCCTTTTAAAGGCTCAGTGGCTTTCATCCCAAACTCAGACCTTGTCTAGAACTCCCATCCATACAGGCATACACTACATTCTAACAATGAGTCAATAAAACCCACCTGTATTTTCTCTTTGTTATTATTAGAATTTGTAAATATCCCGTAATTCAGCTTATGGCTGCAATGGTGTTTATAATTAAGTATCTATCTATCTCTATCTATCTATCTAGGACTGGAATGCCCAAGACAGTTTTAAGTAATAAATTATTCTTACTATACATGAAGCTGCTGTCAAACAGCATCCCAGAAGCCTAGCAAATCAATCAATCACTCAGTCACTCAATCAATCAATCAATCAATCAATCAATCAATCAATCAATCAATCAATCAATGTTACATCTAATGAGCTAAAAGCTTGTTCAAAATACCTAAGCACTGAAACTTTTTTTGCTATAGCACCAAACATTTTACATGTTGGGTTACAAACATCTACATGCAGTTCCTTCAATTTTTTTCAGGCAGCACCCTTCACTAACCATTCTAATCTGGGGAGGAAATTAGCTACCACATTCACAACCATCTATTACAGAAGCAGTTCAGTACAGCTGTACAAATTATTAATACCTGATAAGACCTGTGTCCTTCTGGATGAGTCAGGGTGAACTCACGGCCTTTCTTGTTAGCAACTGCAGCTTGATATCCAGGCAGTAAGATGAATCCTTGTTGTCTAGCTGATTTCTTGTCTTTGAAGTAGTACAACACATGGTTTCGCACCACACAGTAACGTTTCTGCCATCTGCTCCCAAGATAAACCTTCCCATCTTTGCGATGCTTGTTCAGGACACCTAGACACGAAAAGTTCTTTATTCAAAACTAATGCAAAGTTTTCATGATCAATTAAGTAGTATTGAAACTAAAACTTACAATGTTAATAATGAACAAGCATGACTCATGGCTCTTCAATCAGGTTTATTATCTTCAGATTCCTGTACATTATGATCTTACACAGTGGTTGGTTTTTTCAGTCACATACTACTTATCATTTAGCATACATAAAACAGCCTTGGGGCAGAGAGTTCAACAGCAAATAATTCTTACATACCTTTCTTAATTACACCTTCAATGTTTTCAGGTTTCGTGTCCTTTGTCAGGTTCTCAAAGATCATTGTCCCTGATCTTTGTTTACTTGTCAAACCATCAACTGAACTTTCGTTAGCAGTCTCAACACCTTCATACAAACTGTCTGCAGGACTTTCCTCTGATCCAACTGCAACTATCAAAATCAAAATTCCAATAATAAAAATTCAAACTTGTTCCCAAATCAGGAGTTGAAACTGTGACCGTCTGATTACTAGTTCAGATACTCTAACACTGAGCTAAAAGAGACTCGTGGGAGCAAAAGCCATTGCACTAGATTCGTGTGAAAAAACATCCTGTATAATGACAGGATTTGAATGTTGATTTGTGGCACATAATTATGCAATGGAACAAAATAATATGATAGTAAATTCACATGAACCTGGTTTAAGGTCTAACAGTAATCAGCCTCAAATTTCTCCTTGTTTTTTCTCAAATGTTTATTTAACCCCTGAGGTCATGAGAATTAAGAATATGATCACCCAAAATGAATGTTCTTGCTATTTTAATAACTTTTACAAGAAAAGTATGGGGACACTTGAGATAAGAGAATTTGTTCTTTGATATTAGGGGTTAAAGGGTTAATTAACTTTGCATATGTCACACATCATCACACCTCCATCACATTTATTCCAAAATTATGTCAATTATTTAAAATTAATTACAATGACTGCTTAGAGTGAAGAAACCTTTGGCTGTTAAGACTCCACCAACCCATTCTCCCCCCTGCTCAGAATTTTCAATGATCTTTCATACGTATGAATACTTCAAGGAACCTCATAATTTATTGTAATAAATGCACAACATAGAAAACCACATCAAATTTAAACAACATTAACTTCAAAAGAAAAGCTGGCATTGCCACCCTGCCAGTCATTTCACTGCAGGTGCTGAGTTGTCAAAATTGCACCATCCATGCAGTAAGATACAACAGAATATGGACAGAATAAAAATAGAAATCAGTATTTGATTTACCTCATGAACAAACCTAGAGACCTGACCAAAAAGCTGAACAGCTTACACTTTTACAGCTGATTACTGTAATATCTTTTGTCCAAAACATTCTTTTAACCTTAGGTTATTTCTCTGAGTATATGTTTGGCTGTTTTTCTTGAAATACAGATTCGAAATTGTCCACATCCTTCTTTCTCACTTCATCTGCCATCATAAATGTGACAATAAAGCGCTGACTACATAATAAGAGTGGGAGGAGCTATCCCTTTTACAGTGCAAGTCCTTGTTTAACCACAACATGAGCATTATATCTTGTGCATACATGTACCTTCATAGTCCATGCTATCTTCTGCCCCTGGCATCTCATAATCTTCGTTGCCTGGTGTAGAATCCTGTTTAGTACCTTCCTCAGCTTGCGCAGGCTCTTCATAATCTTCCTGTTCAGCTTGAGTGGTGTCATCTTCCATGGCCACATAGTCTTCTCCTCCATCCTGTGGAGTCTCTGAATCTGCTGCCATGACCTCATAATTTTCGCCGCCAATATCTGCGGCGTTTTCCTCGCCACCTGGAGCCATCGGAGAATACTCCTGGTCATCATCTGCTACAGCTATAAAACAACAACAATTGTTATTTTATATTTGTTTTATAACTATCAGCAGTCTCTTATGTTTCTTAGGGATAGTAAAGCAAGTGAGCCACACAAGCGTATGTATGAAAATTGCTTCCTACCTCCTCGCAGAACACAATATTACCTTCACGCATGCTTGGGTGGTTTGCTTGCTTTACAAAAAATGCTAAAACAAAATGGAGACAGACCTCTCTATATGGAGGTTTTCATTTGGGGCCAGGCACCGTGATATTGCATTTATGCCAGAGTACTGTAGTATGAAAATACAAGTTTGCCTGACTGCTTCAAAAATCATATCCAAGTTATCCTGCTCTGGCTCACTAACCTATATATAGCCTCTTGCCCATCTGCTGAAAAATTTTCATGAAACCCCTAATTATGCTATTGAAAACAATGATTTCAGTTTTTATTTATTTTATTTTTTTGTATTTTTGAAGAAATTGCCACTCTGTGTTGTTTGATGGGACTGACACATTGCAAATCTTTGTACGTTTACAACTTGGCTGATTTTAAAACAACTGTGGTCTAAAATAACTTTACATGTTTGTTACATTCTGTAAGTCACACTTCATTCAAAGAACTGGTCCTAACATTCTTCTGCTCAATTTTTTAACACAAATTACAAGACACAGAAGTAAAAAAGAAGCACCACATTTACCGGCTAGGTCATCGTAAAGCTCCTCTCCTCCCTCATCTGTGTTAGGCACAGGTGCAGGAATAGGTATCCCACCTTTAGGTGGACGTGGTGGGGGCTTGCCAACTCCAGACTGTTCACTTTGCAAACCAAGTTGTGTTATTAAATTCTTGAACTTTTCTGCAAGCGATCGGCGTTCTTTCTCGGCTGGAGGTGATAGTTTCTCCTGCGCCAATGTGACTGAAAGAAACTTATCAGCATCTGAAAAACAACAGGAAAAATCAAGATTCTCAAACATTTAGACTTTGATTGTCCAGATGTTTCTCTGTGTTCCTAAATTGTTTATCAATTTTAATCCTTTAAGCCTCAATACTGAACAACATTATCAAATGACTGATAAGCATATCTACAGGTGGCCAAAACATTAATTTTTCTGTACTTGGCTATTGTAGGTCTACAGCTGAGTGTTTGAGTAGAAGCTTTGTATAAAAGTGGAGGTGTCTTAAAGGAACAGTATCATAGAAGATATCATGATTTGGGGCAAAAATTCACTAAATTTAAACTTTGAACACTGTGAATTAATTCTAAATCACTAATTTAGTGATTTAGAATTAATTCACAGTGTTCAAAGTTTAAATTTAGTGAATTGAATTAATTCTAAATCACTAATTTAGTGATTTAGAATTAATTCACAGTGTTCAAAATTAAAATATAGTAAATTTTTGCCCAAAATCATTTAATAGTGATTCTACTGACTTGAGACGGAAGGTTGAACCAAAATGTAGTACAACCGATATTTAGTGCATTATGACAGCAAAAATTGAAAATGTCACCCTGATGTTTTCAAATTTGAACCCATTTTTATTTCGGTCACCTGCAGGCGAAAATATCCGTGTATAGTTTCTTTGCATTCTGATAGTCTTTTAATGAAATTTTGGTCATTATATTTTGGCTGCTGTCAACCGAAAAGCATCTTTTAGATTTTCAAAATGTTACTAAAAATAGCATGATACTGTCCCTTTAAAGGTGCACTGTCACAGAGATTTTGCTGTACGTGGGGTTGAAACTGCTCAAATATTTGACTACAGAAAAAACCTCTTTTGTAACATGAAATTACCCTTGGAGCACTGGGATGAAAATATGAAATGATTTCTCAGAGGAAGAATAAACTATAATTAGCAATTTTTCCAAAATACTCAGGAGAAACTTGAAAAAATTAGCCAATTTTTTCAAGCTGCAATCCATTTCCATCCTATCCATCTGCAGTAAGAGATGAATGACACTAGTTTCTGTGCACTTGCAGTGTTATTGTTAACAAAACAGAAACATCATTTGCATGTTTACAACCATATAAATATGATTTTTGGCTATTCAAAGTGACACCAAAAATAAGTGACACTGCCCCTTTAAATATTTATGCAAAATAATGATCATGGGTCATGCACAAGTGGTCAATAAATAATTTTATTATTTGCTATTAATAGTAGGACAATTGAGCATTATGCTCAAACGACCGATATAATAGTAATTACTCACCAGCAAAATACCTTATATCTACAACAAGGAAGTTTGGTTAATGTTCAAGGCCTTACAAGGTTTCCCTTCAGTCTTCATTATGTTCAGAAATTTCCTGTTTTTGTTATTTGTGAGCATGGTAAATAATACAAAACTTGAAATGTAATGATGCTGTGTATTTTGTTCTTGCAATTGTTGCTAATATGCAGTGAAATAGAGTTATTTATTACCTTTATGAAAAGTGCCAGGACATAGAAAACTTACACAGGGAAAAGAAATAACTCAGGAAGATCTACGTACTACATATACATAGTTTTTAGCAATAAACTGCATTCGTCATGCATGTAATAATTATATATGTGAGGGTACGGTGTAACTTAGCGAAGAAACTACTGTTCTCATCTTATCCTTCTCCTTCAATAGTGCATACACTTTACTGGTGGACAATTTTCCCTTGTTATATGTCCCTTTCAAATTAGCATCAAACAAATTATTGTGGAAATTCGACCCGAAGATGTTAACTGCGTGCAACGTTCAAGTTCAGAACACAACGCGTGCTTTAAATCACCCAGTCGAATCGTCGAAGAACAACAACAAAATACAATAAAAACTTACTTAACACAGCTTCTTTGACGTCTTTGTTGACTGGTTCCATCATGAGTTCGTTACAATTAGAACCAAAAGCGACTGATAGCGTTTTAATACTCCATAAAACCCGTCTTGCCCTCCATTTCGCTGAAGCACCGGTTACCGCAAAGCATCATAGGTAAAAATCAGGGTAAAAATAATTTCCTCGTGCTCAATCCCCCTTCGGCCTTTAAGAACTTTTCCCGGAAAATAGGAACAAGTTTAATTCCGAGAATTTTTAAATCTTGAAGAAAATGTCAGCTTCCAGGATCCCCGATCCATTGCAATTCTGCATCGTTTCAGCCTACCAATCCATAGCTAGAAAACCAGCGAGTTACTTTCATAGCGAGTTAGGTTACTTTTCCATCGATCAAGATAGATTTTTCCTGTCGAACAAATCCAAACTCAGCACCTTGAACCTCCCGCAGGACTGCAAACATCTCGACATAGACCTGAACGCGGGATTCGAAGAATGGAAGAACTTGCCGAATGTTCAGCAACACCTGGATTCCATGTTGCTCTGGATTTTGCTCAACAAGGAAAAAATGACAGTTGCAGATCTTGGGTACTGTACTGTATTGCTATATTCAAGTTTCATGTTGTTACACTATGCACGATATATTTACATGTAGAAACACCTCCACCGGGACGAACGTGGAGAGGACGACTTTCCTCGCGCGTTATTCACTCGCAGAACGGAGATCATCTTTTCCTTTTAGAAACGACGCCGAAGTTTTAATACTCATAGTAGTATCGGGCGCTCTATCTAATCCGTGCCCCCACCCCCTCCTCCCTTCTAGCGCTGGCATTCTGGGTAGTACTGTTGATCCTCCACGCACGTAATTGTAGCGCAAGAGGAAGAGTTTCCGGAAATCGAGTTTTTCGATCGTTTTAGCGTTTTCACACCAAAAATGAAGGTACCGGCGAATCAAAGTTCCTAGATTCTTCACGATCCAAAAATTTTTGAATAAACTTCTGAATCCACAACATTTTATTGTGTAATCGGGTTTTTCAGTGAGTCCAGTTTGAAGGTCTTGGCGTTATCAGATCGTCAATTTTTGCCAATCTAGTTGGTGATAAAGAAAATAAAATTCCTTGGAGCGGTTGCAATCTTTTCTTCATTATATCGGTGGGAAAAAACGTTCAAAACGCAATTGAAAGGGGTTTTGAACACTTGTCAAACGTGTTTTAAACGCGTTTCACTGCTAATGGGCTGTACACTATGGGATCAGTTAGGACAAATTTTCATCCGAATACTATACAATCTAGTGTTTGGTGTTATTTTCATCCGAATATGGTTATTGGACTAATTTTCTTCGTAACACTACACACTCTGCTTTTTAGCCTAATTTTCATCCTAATATTATACCGAAAGTAACGCTCCCCGAAAGTAATATTAACTTTTTACCTTTATATTAAATCCCGAAAGTAACGGTAAGTAACGATCCTCCCGAAAGAAACGGTCCCTCCAAAATGACAACTCATAAAGAAATATATGTTGTATTGATTACAACGTTCCACCTGTCGCGATAGGTGCTTACAGCTACAATTGGGCAGTGATTTGAAAATGTTTTGTATTTAATTTACATCGAATTTCAACATCTACCTCCCGTTTTAGCAGGGTACTGAGTTTCATCAATGAACATTGCATGAAATAGCCAGAACATGTGAAAACTTGTTACGCTAATACCACACAAGTAAATCGAGAAGGTACTCTGTGGTACCTCGTAGATCATCATTTCCTCATCGTACCATGCTTTCTCCTGTATATTTTTATTTCATATTACGCGTCATCTTTTAAAATTATTAATGAATTACAGACGTTTTTTAACTATCCGAAAGTAACGGCTACCCAAATATTGAATATTGAATATTGAATATTTAGGCCTGCTAAATTAAATCCGAAAGTAACGGGGGCCGTCACTTAAAGAATTCTGCGGTATACTGTGACTTTTGGCCTAATTTTCATCCTTATACTATATACAGTACTTAGATTTTTGGCCTAATTTTCATATTAACTTGGTTTGAAAGTTACCATCACTTTTCCGAGAGGTACATTTTGGCTTCAGTTGAGATGTGCAGATGGGTTCCTCTTTTTCAAGGTCTTTTTCAACTCGACCTCAGTGACATCCCTTTGTTATTTTGACGTCTCCAGGCTTAATGTTGACTTCGTCACGTCACGTGGAAACCTTGCACGCATGCTCAACGCCATGGGCGGCCAAAACAGTAAAGGTTGGAGTATGCTGGCAACACGGTACCGGGACACGGTATATCTGAGCCATATTGAAAATGACAGCGATAAAGATCAGTCTCTCTTTGGACAGAGGGTGTGCTACTGGGGGAAAAGATTTGAAAAGGAGGTTACCATACCAGATTGCGGTGAAAGGCTTGAAAGCGACCATGAAACGGCGAGACATGGGCCCATCAAAGCCTACCCAGGGTTCTTTTCAGTGGTGCGATTTCAGCTGGAAGACCACACAATAGTTTTGCGAGCGGAAGTAGACGCGCAAACGCAAGTTGATCAAGTCAACGAAGAGGTTTGGTTTGTATTTTCTTGGTTAAATTATATATGGCGTATGTATTTCAATTAAGGATGTTCAAAGCACTTGGTGAACCTCAAATGAGATGAAGGCAGTATACTGTGCCAAAAATTGGCTGTAAAATACAACCAGAATTAAATTCAAGGAGCAACAAAACTCTGAGAGCGAGTGAGTGACCCACAGTGGTGGACAAAAGCTGAAGAGCTGGGGTTAAAAGTTACAACGTGTTATTATCAATCTCTAATCATCATGATGAATGAATTCTTATATACCGCACATATTACCAAGTCTCATGGCGGTTTACATTTCTATGGGGTGAGATCGGACGTCAGCATGTGAAGGCGCCTCTGGCAGTTGCTATCGGTCCACATTAGATCTCACCCACCCACCCACTCAACCCAAGCATGAGTGTGAAAGATAGAAGGCCAGACCACAACACCGGGAACTACGTCTCCTACTCTTGCGAAAAGTGTGTGGGTTCTTTAACGTCCCACAAAGTTATTATGAACAAGGGTTGTGAGACGGGACCTACGATTTATCGTCCTTATCCGAGAAGACTAGAAAGTCTAACCATTTGCAGATGTCATCAGTAGTACGATCTGACCAGGAAGCAATGCTATCCAGAGGGGGGTGAATAGGTCTACGGATCGGCGAATTTGGTAAATATTTTAGCCCGGATTCTGGATTCAGAGCAAAATTTTAACGGATCTGCGGATCCTATGATCACAGCGGATCGCGGTTTTATCCAGTTTTGGGGCGCGGATTTTGGATTTTGCTTGTTAGGAAGTTCAAGTTTGTTCTTTTTACTCGCATCTGCAAGATTTTGTTTCGATACAGAGGTTGGTTACATAATACCCTGCGAGCAGATGCGCTTCGAAGATGGAAGGACCTCTGCTCGCCGGGTAGTTACATAAATATTTCGTTGATAGTCATCCTCAACGCTAAAACACAATATCACGCAAGGCAACTCCAACAACTGAAGTCGCTTTGTATCTCGCGTATCATCCAACGCGGCAAACAATTTGCGGATTCGGATTTAGTTGATTTTTTAAGCGGATCGACGGATTCAGCCATTAATTTTAGCGGATCGCCGGATTTACATACCCCTATTCACCCTCCTCTATCCATTTTCGATCACATTGTACTTCCCCACCCTCTCACCCAAGACAATGTTGAAGTGCACAGAGTATCGTCGGTACACGGGATCAACATTGTAAGGGGGTGGGGGTTGGGGGATGGGTAGTTTTCATTTCTGTCTGCATAAATGTTTCTGTTGCCGGCATAGGAAAATAACGTAAATGAGAATTTGTCCCTAAACTTTTGTCCTTGATTGTAGGTCATATTTTGTTCTTTTAATTACTTTCAGAGTCAAGGTGAACAGCATTCAGAATACGTGGAACTCAAAGTAACAACTGAAACAATAGTCCGTGCTCATTGGGCCTTCAACCAAAAGAGGTTGGTACCCTGGTGGTGTCAGTCAGTCGTGGCCGGTACCCCGCTCATTGTGTATGGCACCAGAGACTACTATGGCCACGTGAAAGCCATCCAAGGGATTAGAACTGACGAGATTCCTGACCGTGTTGGGTTGGAAAATCTTGACAAAGACAAGTACTTGCTGTTTCTGAGTGATATGCTTTCTTGGATCAAGAACAGTGTCTGCGTCGAAGAAGATGGAACTGTGTATATGATTGAGTGGGATCCCAACTCGCAAGGCACGGGCGTGACAGCGAAAGTGTTACCGCGTGACCTGGACAACGCATTCCTGCGTGACTGGTACATCAACGAGATGGAGGATTATTACGCAGGTTGGCGAAGAGAGCAGCAAAGGAGTTCAGAGAATCAAGTGCCTAGAGCCTCCATTCCACGTGACCGTCGTTCTCCTTGTTTGGCGACCACTGGTCATGAAAAACGCAGGCTCTTAGAACCTGATTGGATTAAGAAAGAAGAGACAGAAGAAATGGGAGAAACACAGAGAAAACAAGAAATGAAGATGGACCTTATGAACAGACGCTTTGAGGAATCTTGGCCGAGAACAACAACATCAGTATTCCAGTCCGTCGATGATCTCCGTTTTCAACATGAAAGCCTTGCAGAAGAGTCGATTGAATTTAGGACCGCAAATGCCGGAGAAAGGAGCATGCGCGATCTTGAAATGCCGCGTTCAAGAGAAAGGGGTGCTCAATATCAACAGTCCAGGTCTTCAGGTTTTTATGAAGCTGATTTTGAGCGAACAACTCTTGCAACTGATGATCCGCGAAGCTGGTCAAAAAGCGACGCTGTGGAAAGAAGAGATCGCAAGAGAGAATGCTCAAAACCAAGGAAAGAAGATCACGATAGAAAACGAAGGATGTCACCATTGGCTGAAGATGAGAAGTTTGATCGTGATCAACAAATATCTCGATTTCGCGGCCCACCATCACCATACTCTCGGGGAAACAGGAGAAAGGCGTTCGATGAAACGCGCACTGGAAGACGTAAAGAACAAGACCAACCACGCATGCGACACAGAACGCAGTCGGGAAGGAGAGCTGAAGGTTCTCGTCCCTGGAGGTCCAAAGCCATCTCTTCGCTCTGTGATAAGCAACTATCGTCCAACACAGGAGCTAAAAGAGTTAAGCGCGATGAAGAGTACGATGGACGGAGACCTCGTCACCGCAGATCTTCGAGGCGTGGTATCCGCACAAGAACTGCTTACTAAGTTAACAAAGCCGAAACAGCAACTGCTTTTTTTCCTGCGTACAGACTCCAAACATGTCTAATAGACTCGAATATCGTGTCCGAATGATGACTGAATCAGGAACTGGGGTTGTGGGTTAGTTATAGGATGGGATGGGACAGGATAAATGGGATAGGATGGGAATAGGTGGAACGAGATAGGATAGGATAGATGGGACTTCTGGACAGGGTACTTTCTTAGTGGCATCCCAGATTAGTGATGGGGTCCCAATCTAGTTTTGTCTGGGTTTACCTGATAAACACCGACAAACTTGAACGATATAGAAGTATAGTGAAAGCTATGGCGTCAAATTTGAACAAGCAAAATTTCTTTTATTTTTCTCCCGGTGGGTTCTGTTGGGTGATCGGAAATAAAACATGAAAAATATACAGGTAACTTCAAGTAACAACACACGGTTTTAAGTTTGAAATACACGTTTCGGATGACCTACATCTATCTTCAGTTTCGAATGAAAATAGCAACCGTGTGTTGTGTGAAGATTATCTCTTGCCTGCTGTTATTCCGTAAATACAGGTAGCTCATAGTCATGCGTTACAACCGGAGGTGAGAACGGCCCCGGGTTAATTGTTTGAAAGAGCAATAACGCTTGCAAAAGAACAAATATAATTATTATCTTTTTATTTTATATAAATAAGGCATGTTTAGACAGCTAGAACTGTCGTCGTCAGTAACATTACTATTGTGACATTTTGATAAAGTTAACTGTACAACAAGTGAAATAAATCGAAGATAAAGCAAGTTATCTATTATGATGCTCATTAGAATACCATCAACTTAAAGACAAATTCATATATGAATCAGTTTGTGTTTTTTGTAGGGTTGGAGGGCATTGGAAGTTAGTTTTCGATTTCAAGTCACTTCAGCTTGTTCAGCGTTTGAATTTTCGTGCAGACTGAAGCAAACATCAGAAAAATGGTCACTGAATTCATATCCCCACTCTGCTTCCACTCTGATGAGCATCGGTGTGAAGGATAAGATCTAAGTTCTGATAGCAATCGTGTTCACAATTCGCATTATAATTTGCAAAGGTCATACCGGCCAATGCACTTTCATTTCCTGGCATTAAAAAACTGATGTAACGTTTCTTGGTCTAATGTTATTACCTCGTCCAAGTTATGCCGAATGTCGAGCCACGTCGTAAGTAGAAGAAGAAAGATCATTTCAAGCTGACTATGCCATCAAACTCTCTTTTGCGGGCACCCGGCGACTTGAACAGTTACCTCGTTATCACGGACATTACCAACACAATCAAAACGGACACTTTTTCTCCTCTTAACGTTGTTTGAGTGTAACAACATGCAGATCTAATATGTGAACTTGGCCTCCCCTAAGAGTCAGGTCAGTTTCAGTTGAATTAGACAAAGACGATACTGAGTACTCCTCCGGCCCCAGTTGTTCAAAGGCCGGATAACTTTATCCAGTGGATAAGTCACTATCCGATAGTTTCAATCTGTGCAAAGATTACAGTATTTCCTCGTGTACCAGCGAATATGCACACTCTAACCACAGTTTAGTTTAGGAGTGTACGAAAACCTTGGACAACGTTTAACGTGAAGTATATTTTAGACCCCGAATAGTGCCTTATCCAGCGGATAAAGTTATCCGGCCTTTGAACAACTGGGGCCTGATAGCTAATTTACTTTATGAGAGATCTTCATCACCTCTTCAGTTGAACAAACTTGCTTGGCATGCAGATCAGTTCAATGTTATGGCATTAAGTTAATCTGGTCAAAACGTTTAGGCGGTCTTCTGCATGGTATCACTTAGTCAGTGTGAATGTTGCTTTTATAGCTTGCCTCAGGGAAGCATTTCTCCAGATTTGAATCACGGGGTTGAAAGAGGACACGAGATAGGTAATAGTATTTGCCCAAGGAAACAAGACATTGGATGTGAGGATATTTTGTTCCAGATTCAGTAGCAATAGTATGGGTAGAATAGACAATAGCGTTGCTACAGTGTAAATAGTCATGTCTGTGAAGGCCTTTTTCTCTCTTTTGAAGACGATAGCTTGTTGAGAATTGTGAGTAACGTTCAAGATCTTTCTGTTGTTAGTGCGCATCACAAGGAAGGTAAGAATATGTCCACCAATGGGGAAAGCAATCAGTAGGATCATAGTGACGTTTTCTATTGGTTGATAAACCACATAGGGCAGTGCAGTCTCTACAATAATGACGTAAGCGAACCAAGCAATCCATGTCACAACCACGGTCTTTATCATACCTGAAACAAAATTTTGCTCCACATTAAATCAAATTAGATCCACGGGCGAACTTACAGATTTACTAGGAAACCCTCAATCTTGTTCCCAGAGTCTTATCTCTTCCACCCGCGAGAGAGGAAGAGATGACCCTTGGAACGAGGCTGGGAAACCCTAACGGTCATATGGTTGTTTTTTTTTTAGCAAGCTTGGAAGTGTTAATTACGTTTCTCCTGTAAATTACTTGAGAGAGTCCTCAAAAACTGGTTTGCCCATACATAACCCTGTAAATTCCCATGATACAGTACAATCTAACAATCCTTCATCTCATGTATATTGCTAAAATGGATTCCAACATACCTTTCATTGTGATACATGTCGAATAGGTGATTGGCTTATACACGGCATACAGCCTCTCCAAGCTTGTTATTGCCAAGTTCACGAAGGTACAGCCGACCAACAGGAATGGAAGGGACTTACTGGCTTGACGAAGGTGTACCAATTTGCAGGGGTCCGCGACGTGATGCAATAAAAAGCGCCACAATGCGTGCACTGGCTGAGCTACCAGGCCAGTGAGACAATCAGCAGCCGTCAGGCTACACAGCAACACGTAGACTGGACGGTGAAGAGAAGGTGTGCGAATGATGGTTATTATGACAGCAAGATTAACCAGGAATGCAAAGGCGCCAAACGAAATGTTAAAAATCGTTACTGTAACGTCACTAGCGTACACATACTGGACGCCTATGGCGTTGAGTGTCGAAGAAGGCAGGCAATGTGAGGATTGCCCGTAATTAGGTAATGTACTGTTTGACGAGTTGCTTAGGTTCTCATTTTTGCTTTTGTCCATCTTTGTTATCTTTTCTCCCGTCCTCAGTGAAGTGTTCGATGATGTCAGATTCAATACTTCAATGCTTTTATTTCCTAGAAATGAACGAAAATCCAGTTAAAAATGGGCTACCCACTACAACAACTAATGTGAGGTGCGGTGGTTTAGGTTGTTAGCGCGTCAGACTTTCGATCTAACGGGCGGACGGAAGATAGGAGGGTTGGTGGTTCGAGGTAAGGTTGGTCTCTTTATTACTGTATTTTTTTCTTAGACAAGAAACTTTGCACCACATTGTCTCTCTTCTTTCTCTTCACCCAGGTGTGTATTTAAATGGGTATCGGCAACATACTGCTGCCGTGGGTAACCCTACGATGGACTAGCATCCCATCCAGGGGGAGTAGCAATACTCTAAAGTGCTTCATGCTACAGAAACCACAAGGCCATAAGCCCTGACCGTATAAACGGCCCAAGTGAAAAATTACTAAAATAAAAGTTAATAAGTCACTTCCTAGAAAACATTTTGCGTTTTACACTTGCAGTTACATATGAATGATAGATAATCATTTTATTACGTTAAAAAGAAGGACAAATTTGCCTTAGTAAAAATGTGAAAATGTCATCACAATTACTGATAAAGTGGGCTTACCTTGCGACAACTACGTATAGCGAAAGATGTAAAGCTACATCGAGGTTTTTGTTATACATTTTTTGGTTACATTGGCGAAAGGATTTTGATATTAAGTAGAAAAATAACCTGAATTACATGAAACAAGAGCTCTACCACTGAAAATCGTCTCTCAATATTTTGTTCTTTACTGAGCTATGTAACATTTGCTTTTTCTCCACAGCAAGAAACACTTAAAGCCACTCATCACTGAGATGCTGAACTTCCATAATTACTATTTATTTACAAAAGTTAACTGTACATTTGCAGGTCTCTTTTTAAAACACAACACGTTTTGTAGCATTTAACAAGAACCGCAGGAGACTAGTTTGTAATTGAACATTAGCTTGTGGTGTTCAGTTCTTAAGATAACCTTAGCTTATATCCAACAAGGTCGTGATTTGTTCCACGTTTGCAAATTGAAATGTTCTTTATCTAGAATTGTCAATAAATGGTTTTGAATTTTTCTAGTTTTTTTCAATAAACAAGTCATTGTTCAAAAATTAAATTCCTTAACGAAATACAGCTATTACATTTAAGATAACATGCAAAGGGAAAGCTTGCATGCTTTTTCGACCAACATTTAAATGCATGATTACTAACCTCAAATATTTTCCGTTCTTGTCTCTCGGGATAAGCCTCGTTGCGTTTGCCGGCACTCAATTTCTGACTCTACCAGGGTCTCCCTTAAGTAAGAAAACGAAAAGCTTTTCAAAGCTTTGCAAAGAAACAAGACCATATAAATTAAGTGTTTTAAAATTTCTTTAGAAAGAACATTCTAGGTTTGTTTGCAAAATCTTATTAAAATGAATGTTTTTCCGGCCGTTACGTTTATAAGGCTATACCAATATTCCTTTCATTAATTAAATATATTTTGTTGACAGAATGTAAAGAGTCCAATAATTATAAATATTACATGCATATATTGCATTTATATTGCCTCACCTGAGTTAAGTTTCTGGTCAGTTATTAAATGAAAATTAAAATGGCCTAAGGGCGCAACATTACCAATATTATTTTAGCCAAGACAGCAGAATAACACCGTTCAGGGATGGATTTGAAGTCTCACCAACTATGTAATTTCCACTACATTGCAGTAACTTCCTTTCTGAAGGTCGTTTATTAAACTCAATTTTAATTAAAAAAAGGCCTGCAGAAGTGTATTCGGAAATTGTGGACATTACTGAGAAAGGTCTTGTCAAACTAGCCCTCCCTCGGTTTATTGATTCACCTGCTGAACACAGTGTTACCTACAATATTACTTATTTTATTGGGTACCAATTATGAGTGAACGTTGGGAGCGAGAAAGTTGCATTTGAAGAGGTAAATAGTCTGTGCGTGAGTTAATTCTCTACTCTGCCAATGTAGACGAATAACAATGGCCTGATGTACCTAAAGTACTCACTCAGACGTGTGAAAATAGCGTGAATTCCTCATAAATACAACACGAATGGGCGGCTTCCGGGCTTTTTCTTGACCACCGTTTATATTAAACATAAATAATGATCATAATAATTACTGTAAAGAGGAAACAAGGCTGACTAGCTTTCGAACCATTTGTCTACTTGTCTGTCTGTTTACAAGCCGCCATGCAAGGTGGTCAGGGGTAATTAAACTCCATTCCCCCGGGGGAATCGCTCTTAGAGAACCCGGGAGGGAAATATGAAATGATTTCTCCGAGGAAGAATAGACTAAAATTTGCTTTTAGCGATTTCTCCACAATACAAGTTGCAATCCATTTTCACCGCAGCCACCCGCAGACAAAAATGATTGATACTAGTTGCTGTGCATTGTAAAACCTCTAGAACCCAATATTTAAAAACTCTTGTTTGATCACTTGACCTAATTAAAAACGTAAATCACAGGCAATCTGTTGCAAAGCTAAGATGTGGTAACCATGACTTAAAAATTGAAATTGGTAGACATTGTGCTCCAAAAATCCTTGAACATATACGAATTTGTTCCCATTGTTCTTCTGACGAGGTAGAAAATGAAACCCATTTTGTTTTTCACTGTAATTTACATGAGCACTGAGTGAATAAGGAAAACGTTTTTCAATGATATAATTTTGAGATATCCCGAGTTTGATGTTCTTAGTGAACAAAAGAAAATATTATTTCTCTTTAATAACATTGACCCTTATGTCTGTAAAAAACTAGATTATTTCATTTCTGAGGCTTTTCAGAAAAGTAAACAAAGAACATGATTGTGATTCAACTGCTATGTACTTTTTTTTAATATAATTACTACTGTACTTTTATTTATGTTCTTTTTTTGTATGCAATACCATCTATGTATATGGGAATGCAAATAAATTGTTGTTGTTGTACGTAGCTTTATTTACATGAAAAAGTAGGTAGTAATAACTGGGAGATCATAGCAGTCATGCGCTCAACTTGAGCAGCTGCGAAAAGAAAGCTAAAAAAACATTTAGCCTTGAACGGGAACATATGATAATGAAATCTCACTTAAATGATGAAAATCACCTTACGCTCGACCAAGTATGAGCTTCGACATGATTATATCCCGGCTTTCTCTGCCAAAAGTTAACACGACTAAATACGGTCTAAAATCATGGAGATATTTTGCCGCAAAGATATGGAACGAGCTAACAAATGATATTAGAATTAAAGCCGGCACTAATGAAGTGAAGAACAAAATCCGATCGCTTAAGTTTTGACTGTTATCAGAATTTTTTTTCATCCGATTCTTAGTTCTTAGTTTTTACAGTTTTTATACCATGAATTGTTGTTAATTTTTTAGTTTCTAATTTTTAGTATATACTAAGCCGTGGTTTTTCCTGTAAACCAGCTGATTAAGCTAAGTGTAAATACCTCGTTAAAGAAAGTGTCGTTATCGTTATCATTATCACTTTCATGTTGCTAAAGCGGAGAAATTTATGGTTTTCAGTGGTAACTGAGATTTGTTACCAAATTTAGTCGGGTTACTACAGAAAAGGCTAAAAATACGTAAATTCTCGTTTTTTAAAAAAGAAAAGCAATTAAATTTGAATATCATAAAGTCTAAGTTAGTAATTTTGCGATGGACGTAATCCTTACCGGCTAAAATTTCATGCCGTGCTTCGTGGCAGTTGCGTTGTCAAAATATCCTGCAAAGTGGCCCCACTGATTAATTTATATGCGATTTTAATTTACACCAAATGTGATCCTTTGAAAATCCATTGCGATAGACCATTTCCGAGTTGCTTTGAGCCTCATTATGAAAGCTAGGTTAAGTGCAAAGTTTTTGTTATAAAAATTAGTTTTCATTCGTATGCAAACAAAACTAATTTTCATTTGAAAAGCTTTGCACTTAGCCTCGCTTTCATAGTGAGGTTCACAGCAACTCGGAAATGGCCTATTAGTTCGCCAGAAGCATGATCCTTTTTAAATGTCAAAACAAGCCATAAATAATTTTGGTAACCATGTAAATATTGACCCACTTGACCGACTCGTTTTCCTTAAACAAAGTAAATTTCACGTTGAATATCAAGATTTTGAACATTCGGTTGCACCAGAGGGAAGCAAAACAAGATGTCAAAGAACATAAAGCTAAGAGTTGAGAAACAGAACCAAGTTGATTCTTGCGTGCAGTGTTTCCTTGGCGGTGAGGCTATTTCATGCAAAGTTAAGCAGCTGGTTAAGCATTTGAGCTTGTCATGTACACAATTGAATGAATGTCCCTGAACGTGAAAGCCGGATGAAGACTTTTAAACACTTACGTCTTAAAAGCTTTCTAAAGACGTTCTCTGGTTAAAGTTTAAAAACACTAAGCTTTCGATTGCCAGTCTGCAATCTTTAAAAAGTGAGATGTAAAAAGCGAAGGCAGAAATATATAACGAACAAATATGAATAAATACAATAATACAAGGGAAATACTAGTGTGAAGAAAAAATATTGATGACATGAATCGAATAAAGTTATAATAAAATTGAGTATTGTCTTTGCAGATGTTTAGCATTATTGTCTGCCTGGCTAGTTATTGCATAATCTCGTACCCAGATCTCACATTTCGACATTCCCGAACCGACTGAGATCAGGGTACGAGATTCGTTAGCGCAGTGTGCCAAGATTCCAGCGTTTTTCTTACGCGTGAATTGCCTCTGTCGATGACACGCGCATTCTTAAAATCAATAGTATGGCCTTCGAGCCACGCATGGCTGGCAACGTTGGAACCACTTTTAAAAGCTTTGGTGTTTCGAATATGTTCCTTTTTCCTAGCGTGTAAACATCTGCTCGTTTCTCCAATGTAACTCCATGTGCAGTCCACACTGGGGATTTTATAGACAAAGTTCGTTTGCCGATCTGATGGGGGTCTAGATTTAGGAGACACAAATTCCTGTTGCAGGGTCTTGACCGGTCTGGTGGTGGCACGGATACCGTTCTTGTTAAGAATTCTTGTAAGTGGTTCAGTGACGCCTTTGATGTATGGTAAAACTGCAAAGCCATTTTGTCTTAAAAGCTGTTATCGACTGAAACAGAAATGTTTCATTTCATGTTTTATTTCGACTGAAATGTTTCCTTGGCGGCGGGGCCATTTCATACAAAGTTGAGCATTTGAGCTTGTCATGTGCACAATTGAATGAATGTCCCTGAACGTAAAAGCGGATGAAGACTTTTAAAGCACTTACGTCTTAAAAAGTGTTATCGACTGAAACAGAAATGTTTCCTTGGCGGCGAGGCCATTCCATGCAAAGTTGAGCATTTGTCATGTACACAATACGAATGAGTGTTTCTAATACGTGGTGAAGTAAGCGGTTGCACGACTAGAAGCTCCCAACTTTTGCAAATCCCCCTATTTAAATCTAGATCTGGACAAAAGGCTGAAAAGGACATCCTATTATCGTATAGTAAGTCTGTGGAACAGTTTGGACAATTCCTTTAAACTCTGCAACTCTGTTTTTATTTTTAAGCGTAAACTTCGAGCCAACTTATTCGCCGCTTTCCTTTCTAGTCTGTCTTAGCTTTTACGTAAAGATTTTCTCGTTATTTTTAGCGACCATTCTTTAGCTTAATTTTTACTTTTCTTTTATAAATCATTGCATCTTTGTAACTTTTAGATTTGCTATCGTTTTTATATATAATGTTGTAAAATATTTATTGTTGTCACTGAAAAGCCCTTTTCAGGGAGTGTCATTAAAGTTTGCATTGTATTGTAATGTCCCTGAACGTGAAAGCGGATGAGGAGTTTTAAAGCACTTACGTCTTAAAAGCTGTTATCGACTGAAACAGGTGATTTTAACACAATTCGGCCATTCTGTTACACCGGAAAGAATTTTTTTCGATGCAAAGATGACTTTAAATTTTCCTTAGATTTCTAATAAATTTACTGAAGATCCAGACGTTCAAAGAAAAAACTTTGAGTGAGGGACCTTATTGGGTGGACAAATCCAAGGGGACGAGTTGCTGAAGTGAAAAGTTCTTGCAACCAATCGGCGATATTATAACACAAGGTAAGGATGCATGAGTCTCTGTGACAAGGTGCAGGGGCAATTCCTCTGTGAAAATACGATTTAATTACTGTCACACAGTGTCGCTACCATTCAAGGCAGCAGTGATATTACCACTACACCTCGGGTGAACCTATTCTTTATACGGTATTGCAAAAGCACAAACAGTAAACCTAAACTACATCAGCGACGATTGATAACGAATTTTCACGCAAATTAAAATAGGGTGACAGAAATTAACTTGATCAACTGCACATTTGTATAACAATAGTTATTAGAGTTCATCAGATCTCGGTTTAGAAGTTGTTTTGATTTATTATTGTTTAAAATTTGGAAAATGTGTCTCTTTGTTTTCATTAACCTTACCCTTAGTGGTTGAGGAACCCTTTTAATTAACTTAGTACCAATTTTAACATAGGATGCTCTCATATCAGAGCGAATGAATGAAAAAAGTTCATCTAACGTGACTCTTGTTAGTGTGGCGGCCATTTTGAATTTTTTAAGACGCAGTGGCCATACGCAAATATGAATATCTGACTGTCTTGTCGATCCTCATCAACATCATCATAATTAGTTTTGCGTACTTCAACGGTTTGGCTAGCACTTGGCAGTTGTTTGGTTACTATTTATTTAGGGATCCTGTGTCAGCTGAATTAAGTTTTTTGTATAGTGTCCATGAATTGTCGCCACCCAGAACACACAATGGTCAAATGTGAATTTTTGTTCACTTTTACTTTTTAAAGAAACAGGAACCAAAAGTACGATTAGTTGCCAGGCAATTTTTAATGCTTTCCTGCAAGTAATCGATACAGGTGTGATACAGGTGTTACTACGAATATAATCCTCTGCTTAAAACCTCCATGCAATTTTTTTCATTTATTAATTATGAGGTTGTTAAAATCATAAATGTAAAAGAGTCCACTGAAGTTTTTATACATCGAATCTTCAGGTAAACGTTTCCCAGCGTCAGAATTTACAGAAAGGGGTTACTGGGGATGATCGCCTTCATCGCTTGACGCAAGGTAGTATTCCGCAAAATCTGAATAACGGGGTTCAAGGAAGACACAAGACAGCTAATGGTGACCGCCCAAGGAAACAGGATATTGGACGTGACGATGTTTCGTTCCATATTTAGGAGTACAAGTACCGGTAGCAACGACAATAGCGTTGTCACCGTGTACAAACCCATGTCTTTGAAGGCCTTTTTCTCTCTTTTGAAGAGAATCACCTGTTGCAAATTGTGAGTGGCATCAAAGATCTTCCTGTTGTAAGCACGGATTGCAAGGAAGGTCAGAATGTGGGCGCCAATAGGAATGACCATGACTGATGTGAGGGTGATGCTTTCCAGTGGCTGATAGATGACTTTAGGAGCGACAGTCTCGAGAAGGACAGTGTAAACTAACCAGATAACCCATGCACCAACCACAGTCTTCACCATACCTGTAAAAACATATATATTTTTAAAAAATCCTTGCATAGCCGAATTTACTAATATAATTTCTATTAAACATTAAAGGGAGGGGTTCACATTTCAGCGCATGTGCATGAATCTAAATGCTTGTTTCTCTTTCTTATCAACTTTATGGCCTTGAAAAACCCACTCACATGTACTTCAGTAATCACATTCTATAATTAGTCCAAGCAAAATGACTGTTGACAAAATTCACAGAATATGCTAGTGGATTGTACTCATATTTTGTTGATATTGAATTTAGCGTTGACCCGTAGGATTTATTCCACGGTTGATGTGTTTACAGTTATTTGCATGCGAAATAACGCAATCATATGAAAAAATTACCACCCGAGTTACCTATTCCCTTCCGAATGGTTCATAAAATGAGTGAGCGGATGGAAATTGGCCTAGTTTATACAGATCTGTGGCAATGCAAAAGATTTTTTGAATCAGGCTGATTTCCATCCCATGCTACACCAACAGAAAAACTGAGAAAATGGTCGACAAATTGTAACATGTGAGTTAGCTCATGCGATTGAACCTAGTAATTGGGCCGAAAAATTGGTTCGTATATGTAAATTAACTTTTATTCAGACCAAGTGTGGACGAATTCTTTTCAAGGAAATGTGAACCGGTTTATACGTTTCTTTTCGATATTCACCAAAAAGTCGCCAAGGTTCGCGATTTTTACACTTTTTCTGAAAACTTCTTGCCATAGCATAACTACAAACTGTGTTTTGGCAGGCAGGTATTTGAAAGCTTTAATTTTCGTGTTCTAGTGGTTTCTTGATGAAAAGCAGAAAAAAAATTAAATGGTTATCAGTTAGCGTTATTTGATAGTTTTGGTTACTATTGAGTCAATTTCGGTGTTGTTTGGATGTGTTTTGTTCAGAATTGATCAGAACATACCTGGCAATGTTACCCTTGTCGAATGAGCAAGGGGCTTGGACACAGCGTATAACCTTTCGACACTTGTGATTGTCAAGTTAAAGAATGTGCAGCCGACAACAAGGAAGAGAAGAGACTTGCTTGCTTGGAAGAGGTGTACTAATGCGCATGGGTTCTCGGCATGATGCAAAGAAAGGCGCCATGTTATATACACTGGCTGGGTCACCAGGCCTGTAAGACAATCAGCGGTGGCCAGGCCACACAGCAGCACATTGACTGGGCGGTGAAGTGAAGGAGTACGGATGACAGCTACAATGATGATCAGATTGACCAGGAATGCAAAGATGGCGGACGGAAAGTTGACAATAGTTATCATGACGTCACTAACGTACACAGACTTGATGTTAATAGCGTTCAGAATCCGAGGAGGAAGACATGGCGAAGATTGCTGTGGGTTAAAAGTTGTGTCGTTTGATGAATTTTTGGAGACGTCTAATAGTGTGCCATTGATTGTCATGTTCATATTTCTGTTGGAATAGAATCTATTCGCTTGTCTTGAGTTCCTACAAGATGCAGCCGTCAAATTCTAAGAAGAAGAAGATAGAAAAAAACACTACTTCAATTTAAGTAGTCAATACCTCCAGGAAAAATATTTTTTAGCACTTCACTCCAAAAATTTTCCATCCAAGGTATCAGCATAAGGGAAAGGCTAATGAGCCGATCCCAGAAGCCCATGACCTGAAACTAACAAGTCACATATCTCCCTTTGGAGATATCATTTTCTCCGTCTAACGTTACCATGGTGACCATGGTCGACATTTACGTAAGTGCATATGCTTCCCACGGCATTAATTAATGGTCATTAATGGTAGAAGGGTTTGCATTCAAGGCTGACAGCTGAGAATTGGCAAAAATTTTAACTGTCAACCAAGGAAGGGTGTTGTTTTAAACTGATAGCTGAGAAATATTAATATTAGTTTAGATGACTAAACTTTGCCTGATTAGAGTGTGAATTTTACTTGCAAATAACTTAACAACGAGGTCGTGAATTCGGCCAAGTCCCGAAAACGATTGAAATCACTCGAAAGTCTTTGGAAATCTTCGAATGATCCACATCACTGTTGGGCTAATGAGAGGGATACTATTGATATGAAAATAACCCGACAGGAGAGAATTCAGTACCCCCATGAAGACCTTCGACTCCAGGTTGAGTGTTGCTAGCATGGATTAAATTTGAAGTCGATTACTGCAATTTATTGATTTCATTATTCGTTTCCGTGATCCGATCTTCAAATGAAACTACCAACTTCAAAATGAAATGACTCATTTCCAACCCTGACCAGTCTTCGGGCATTCGTCGGGCATTAGTCATTTTGTGAATCCACATTGAAGGGAGAATGGTCACGACTGAGCCAAAACTCGATATAAAGCTGAATTTTCATTGGATAAACGCTTGCTTCACTTCATGCATCGGGCGCATGGGTTTGTAGTCTTTGCCTGAACGCGCTGCAAATGATCCCCGACTAGAAATGACCCCCAAACTGAACCGCAAATGATCCCTAGAGTAGGACCGCAAATTATCCCGTGAAAATCTTATGGAAGGCGAGGACGGCAGGGAGTGTAATGTTGTGGACAGTGGATTGGATAATGAAATGTCTTGGAAATTAGTGGACCGGCGGAGGAATGTCGTGAAAAGTAAAATTTTGTCGACAGTGGAATGGTGTGAACAGTAGCCGGACTGTCATGTGGAGTGAAATTGTGTGGACAGTAGAATGTCGAGGACAGTGCCAGAACTGTCAGCTCATGCAGCAATCTGTGATTCCAGTCAGCGTTATGATCTGAAAAATTATTCCAGTCCGTCTTTAATCATACTTTTGGCTTGTGTGAAAATTTAAATTTTATAAACAAAACAATAAAATGGCTTGTTTACTCTACCGTGTACTTAGCAACAATGGAAATCAATATGACAAGATAGAGTCTAACGCGTTTTCTTTTAGGGACCGAAACCCTTATTAAGCCGCCACTTATTAATCTGCTTCAGCCTCTGATCGAACGGCCAGTGATTAAAAGTCTCAAAACTGTTCGGTCAGCAAAAAACTGTGAATAGAACCACCATTCAGTGGTCACCTGTTTTAAGAGGCCGCGACCAATTGTTGAATTGTTATTGTTGTTACCCCGATTAAGTGGTCGCCAAAAAGTTAATAAAAGTTGAGTTTGCCGACTCAGGCTTTGTCCCTGTCGCATTGGAAACATCCGAATACAATTCTCTTTTTGAAGCACTGATTCCAACCATGTTAATGTCGACTTTCGTTATATGGTTCTTGATCTGAGTCAAGACCCAATCTACAATATTTTCTTGAGAGGCCAATGTTGCGCTAGTTTTAAAGGATACCTGCAGTATTTCTGTGACAATTATCAGTGTAACTTTGAATCCGCGAGGAATGGGTTGTCCTATGTGTTTTCAAATAAAGTGGCGTTTCTAGGGGTACTGATGCTACTGTTTCTGATAAATTAAACTCCTGTTTAGAGGCCAACTCTATCACCCTGATAGCGTTTGAAGTGCTTTTCAAAGCAGTCATTTCAAGCTGCCTTTCCCTGACAGTGGCCGCCTGATAGGGGTTCCACTACTTTTCCCAAATTATTTCCTGTCATTTTTGTGCCACCGAAGTGCAGAGAATGCATGGAGAAACACCTTTGTGAATTAAAAAAAGTCAGCTTTACGACCCAGAAATTTATAAGGTTGCTTCGTGTGACTCGTATCGGTTAGATTTGAAAGGGGAAATACACTTTTGAGTTTAGATCTAGTGGTAATCAATTTCCATACATGTTCCCTGGTTGATGCTAACTATAGCGTGATAAGGTCTATTTTATCGAACTGTAAACGCCGTGAGGCTTTTAGATATTGTTACTGCGTGTACGTTGTAAAACAGGGAACTTTCCGTTTTGTACAGTGGAATTACCAAATTAGTTATTAGCTGTGAATCTAAATTGATACTCTTCCTACAGCTGCGTGTACGTCTTGCCATTACTTTGGCCCCAGTGGACTTACCATAACAACAAAAAAGGCTCGCACAGGTCTGTGATTGCTTAGACCGCTAACAGTTGCAGTACTCCTTCAGTTGAAGATTTAGTTGTTAGCACGGTAGTAAGCAATTTGTGAATTCAAGCTATTGGAAAAGAATATATTTACCTTGTCGACTAAATTTATGAAGAGCAGTAAGACCGCGCGTAAGGATGAAGTGCTAATACGAGAACTAATACGATTTGTTGGCCGGACCGGACACAAACTTGTCTGATGGAGTTTGCTCTAAAATCTCATGGCCTTACGGTAAAAGTATGCGGAATTTGTTAATTTTTTCGGCGCCCTGATTTTTTACTGCTGCATGTCTATTCTTGGAAAAAAAAAAATCGGCCTGCTGGCTGTGGTCCTATATGACATCAATGAGTTGCTTGAGCCAAGAAGGAACCGACTGAATAAAACTTCTGGTAAATCCGGCGACCAGGTGTACTATGGACAGAGCTAACCTAGGCCTGATGATAGTTTGAGTAGTCATTGGCAGTAACTGGCATTTAATTTACCCTTATTGCCAGCCAAGAGTTAAACAGGACAAAGCCTTAAAAGTATCAAGACAAAATTACCTTAAGTTTCCTTGTGGTATTGGCTACCAATTCGAGCTAGACGCAAAGATCGGAGTGATAACTGCAAAACCTACCGCAGCGCAGTTGCCTTGGCTGGAGGCTTTATATTGATCTCCAAAAATGAAAAGTCCTTTATGGTGAACGTTTTAATTTCGTGCAATTCTGCGCCGCCGATGGATTTGTAGAAAAATTAATTTCTAAGATTCATAGCAAGACACAATTAACTTCGCTTCTTAAGTGGAACTCGTTTTATTAAAGGCGGCTTTTCAATCGTGCTGTGTGACGGAAAGAAAGAAAGATTTGAGAAAAGTTTCCGATCAATCATATATGGACGGATTTCACTTTTATATATATTGCAATTCTACAGCTACCAATTAGACCATGAAGTAAAATACAATTGCACAGACCATTCAATAACCGCTTTTTGTTTGGCCTAAGGCGAAGCGGTTATACTGTCGACTGGACGAGATATAATAAAAATAAAAGTAAAAAAACTAAATCATCTTATCAAGTGTCAATGTGTTTAGTGTCAATGCATAAAGCAAAAGTGTACTAAATTTGGCGATTATGAAGTTTAACTTTATATGTGGGTTGAAACTCTAAGATTTTCACGTCTACCAAAAAATTTGGAGACCGATCGTTGGAGAGATTTTACCTTGTAGACACGAAAACGTGATTTAATATTTATGATCGATATGTCATGATATGAAATATCGATCATGAATATTACTGATATCTTTCGTGTCTTCAAGATAAAATCTCTCCAACGATCGGTCTCCAAATTTTTTGGTAGACGTGAAGAACTGACTTTTTGGTTCAATGACGAACACAATTCTCATTCATCTGAGTAAACAACAGGTCGTTTTTATGATTATACAATATAATGCCGTTAGGGTTCAGAAACGTCTATACTGAGCCGAAAATTAGGAATTCTCATGGTAAAGAAATATAGAAATGAATCAGTGCAAAATGATGGAAAAGCTCCCTCAAAATGCTGAATTTCGACAAAAGCTTAATATTCAATGAAGCCTTCATTCGGAATGAATAACTGTGAAGGATAAGCTAGGATGAATAATAAGCAATCAGCAATTGCGCATTTCCTTTGCGAATTGTAACGTTACCTGATATATACATGTATTGCATCGTATGGAAATGTAACTATTGTAGCAAATAATTTATATTTCACTCTGTAAGTTTTGAATGCCTTTCTGTAGCAATATATGTAAGCACTGTACTGTCGCTAGTTTTCTTTTGATCATGATGTATGTTAACCAAGTAGTGTTAACTGTAAGTATTATATTGTAATTAGGGTCACTAGTGCTTGTCATTAAATAACAATAAAAAATATTTCCAGTACAGTATTTCCTTATTCTTTGACGAGTGATCCATTTCAACTTTGAATTTAATTGGAATTTCAAGACCATCCTGTACAAGAGGAGGTC
Organism: Pavona decussata; assembly: GCF_977016875.1. NCBI lineage: Eukaryota > Metazoa > Cnidaria > Anthozoa > Scleractinia > Agariciidae > Pavona > Pavona decussata. The sequence goes on from NW_028145639.1 coordinate 1,225,272, forward strand.
GTCAATAATCTCAACATTTATGACACCACCTCATAAAATTGCATAAAGCGTGTAACTCCCTTGGTAGGTGTCCAGCTGGGTGACATTATAGCAGGCTATTGACTCACAGAGTGGTCTTGAAATTCCAATTAAAATCATTGTTGAATCAAGCAATAAGAAAGTTCTGGAAGGATACAAAGATCTGGTTCAATATAACTGCAAGGAGCTGACAAATGTTAACTTTGATGACTGTACTACGGGTAAAGAGGTTTAGGCAGAATAACAAGCTGAAGAAAACCGTGAGTGAATCGGAAGAAGAGTGCTAGTCGAACACAAGACCGGAAAGATGTTTCCATACATCACATACATTACATACATACATTTATTTATTTACCGGCACGGGATGAGTGAGGTGGGTTAGACCTCTAGCAACAAGATGTGCTGATTTGCCGAGAAAATAAATTTCAGGACAATAATAAATTAACAAAAATCATTAATTATCTTGAAATAACAAATACAATAATAGCAACTAGAATTTAAGGCGACGCACAGCTTTGTAAAAAGAGGATATTGTTTTTAAGGATCGTAAGCTCTTGGAAATATTATTCCAAGTGACAGCAGCTTAATACCTTACAGATTACAGACATGCTCCAAGGACGGATAGCCTGTTACAGTTTTAATTCAGGAAAATTTACTACAAGGCCCGGCTCAGAACTCCTGAAGAACATTTCAGAATAGGACATTTTCACTATGGCGTCATTTTACTACAACTACCAGAATCCTTCTGGTTTTTCTTTTCTCATGCTAGTTGGAGTTATTGTTCTTTGCTCTCCCCTGGGATTACAAAATTTGCATTTGAAAAGGAAAACAAAATGAATTCTGGTAGTTGTAGTAAAATGACGCCATCATGAAAATGGCCTATGCTTATCGTTTTGTTATACTGGTATTAAATTCCACGTTTTTAAATTCAATGAGGCACGTCACAGGCCAACTTAGTAGGTTACAAGGGAGGATCCAATGAAGGATACAATTAAAAAATACTGCATTTGTAAATGATACGGTAACATTTGATAGGAGATGAAGTTTGCCAACGGGTTATTCTCGTCCCCACGGTCCCCCACGGGTTAATTACCAAACTTGTCCCCAGATTCCTCGCGAAAATTCGCGAAAATAAATTTCCCTCCAGGCCTCGTCTCAGTCCTTTTCCCTTGGGAAGTGCCTTGTGCTGAAGATGTTTTATAAACTCGCAGTTTTGAACCAAATTCGCCACCGCGCTGCGGTGCCGAGGCTTGAATATGTGCGAAGATGTCTTGCAACATGTTCAGGTACGTTTTAGTGGACGGCGAGTCCAGAATCTTGCTTGGCCTGCTTGGCGATGCTGTGTTTTAATATACAGAGGAGCTCGCGATCGTACACTGTACATTTCACAATAATAAGCTTAATTGTTGTAAGGTTGTGTGACCGTACCGCATTTTCGTACCATTTTTTGCCTGTCTTGTTAATGACCCTTTACTGTATTTTATCTTTGATTGACAACTTCAGTCCGGTGATTTTTCTGCAGATGTGTTCGTTGTGCTTGTTTTTGCTGTTCTTTGGTTGGTTAGGTTTTGGCCAACTGCTCATATGATTAGAAATTTCAACTGATTTTGTTCCCAATTACTTTCACCTGTTATGCATTAGCTCACTAATTAATTATTTCTTGCCCCGTGCTGTTTAATCTGCATAACAGACTTTCATTTAGCCGAGCACAAGGCACGCGCGCGCGCTCGTGCTTTGCGATAAGATGTCTCGTGCTTCCACGTCTGCTATGCAGACTACGTACTGTCTCAGGGTGGGACAGTATGGGAAAAAAAAAATAATATGCAAGGCTGAGTGCTGTGCTTCCTGTTTACATGTAAGGTGGGTGACATGGGTACCCAGGTTATTGTCCTGCTGGGCTAAAACATAGCCTGCCTTTATATGAGAAAAGTCTGTAGGGTACTCCCTATAATGGACTATACAGGAGGCTCCACCTGAAAGGGGTACCTTTTTCAGGATGGAGATATATGTAACAATTAAATTATGAGCTCGAGATTTCTATCACGTGATAGCTGAGTAGGGCGCATCCCGAATCAGTTATCACGCATAGAAATCTCGAGCTCATAATCTAATAGGCTTTATCACGGTTTTGGACACCATTTTGACGAGTAGGCAAACAGGCTTGAAATAACACGGTGTTTGTATGGAAATCCGATTTCAAATAATTTTCATAAAACATCGCTTCTGAAAAATTCATGAATTGGAAACTTTTGGCAATTGGAAAAGGAGTTTAAGAAAAAATTGGAGGGATGTAGCTGTGCCCAAAAAGCGTCCAGTCGTGTTTTGAACTTTCCATACATTTCCCGGTATTTGTTTCCCGCGAACTATTTTTAGTGGCAGTTCACGGCTGGTTCGCTTTACAGACAAATGTATGGAAAGTTCAAAACACGACTGGATGCTTTCTGGCACAGCTACATCCCTCCAATTTCTTTCTTAAAATCCTTTTCCTAGTGCTAAAAGTTTCCAATTCATGAATTTTTCAGAAGTGATGTTTTGTGAGAATTATTTGACATCGGATTTCCATACAAACATTGTTATTTCAAGCCTGTTTGCCTACCCGTCAATATGGCGTCGAAAACCGTGATGAGGCCTATCGTTTTAGTATAAATCTGTCGGTCAAAACAAAACAAGTAAATTACCTGTATCCATTTTCTCATCACAGACACTTCGAAAACGCGACAAAGTGGCCGCCATTTTGTTGAAAACTGCTACTCACTATCTATCACAGAATAGATGGCGAGCAGTGTAGCCAATCAGAGAACGGCATTCGTGATAGAACACTAGTAGATTTATACTAAAAGAGGGTAGCTGAAGTATAGAAGAGGATAGGGAAAACTGTCATTTAGATATTTAAAAGGGCCTTTCAAACTCAGTTATAGTAAAAAACTATATACTATTTATCTGTTATCATCATTAAATTTGTTAACCTTTTAACCTCACATGTTTTGTTTATGATTGTTTCAACTGTACTTCATTTAAATCTGTCTGTAATGTTATTGGATTATCCATCTCACAGTTACTATGTATATACCTTTTTTTCCATTCATGTAACAGCATTGTAATGAGGAAGCTTTATTCTAGAAGCCTTCTAAGGCTTTGATCTTCTCCACCTTTTCTTAAGTTTTTCTTTTTGCCTTGAATTTGTTGTAACATGCATGCTGAAATAAATAAATGATAAAAAAATAAATAAATAATAATAATAATAATGATGATAATAATAATAATAATAATAATAATAATAATAATAATAATAATAATAATAATAATAATAATAATAAAAAATAAAAAAAATTAACAAGAATGGGAATTTATGGTTAGCTACTTTCCTTGTGGAGTTGGTTTTTCCAAAGCTTGAAATGACTTCCTGTGAGATTCACATTTATCATGATCTTTGCTGTGACCAGTATTAATTTTGTTTCCTTTTTAGGGCCTTTGTTTCAAAAGACAGCACCATTGGATCCTGGATTGGACATGCCAAAATGTGACTTTGAGCCTGAGCCATATCAGGTGATTGCAATTTTCTTTTCATTTCTTTCTTTTCTTTTCATTGTTTAATTAAAACTGCAGATGTTTAAAGAATGTCTAGCTTAGTCCTCTACATGTTTAGGAAATTACTTGGCAACAAAATTTGATACTGGATACCACAATCATGAACAAAACTGTTAAGAAACTTTTAGTCAATCTACAAACTTGACCGCTACAGTGATACATCAACAACACAGCTCCCCCCTCCCCCTCATCAATGTCGATTCGTTGCTGAAAGAAAAAAAAGGCTGGGTGACTGTCCAGCCTTCAAAGCAACATTGAGTGAGTGGGAGGGGGGAGTGAAGGTTTGCCACTCTCTAGATGGTGTTTTCGACCATAAGGGTGATTGAAATAAAGGTGCAAAATTCGCATTCTTCTGAACTAGTTTAAGTGTCCATGATTGCAGTAATAGAATGCAACATTAATAATACTTGCATGTACCAATGTCAGGGGATCACATTTGAACATGCCAAAGATGTGAGAAAGAAGAATCTTAACCCTGCAATGTTTACATACTACAAGAATCCTGTCTTCATTTCCAAGGTACTACAGTATGTATTGTGTATACATTTACTTATTTTTACTTAATTTATAAAAAAAAAAAAAAAATCAGATAATTTGTTTTTAATTTTCAGCTTTATACAAGACTTATATTGTCAATATTTTACTTTAATTTGTATTTTTTTAATTAAGTTTATTTATTTGCAAAAAAATTATCAGTCACATTGGAAGTTGTTTGTCATGCCGATAATTATTGTTCACTGGTACCCGCTGTCCAGCTTTCTGTTACATTTACTGTGATGTTGTATCTCTATTTTGTAAAGACTTTATACAGGAGCTGCAAATTGTTCATTAATTCCTAACTTCAGATGTTTTTCTGTTCTAGGGTCACATGCAGTGGTTGTGGGATAGTGATGGCAAGAGATACCTGGACTTGTTTGCTGGTATTGTGACTGTCAGTGTAGGGCATTGCCATCCGTAAGTTTTCCAGGCTAAAACTTGCTAGACATTAATTTTGTTCCCTTTTCCTTTCTAAAAGAATATAATCTCTTGTCAGTGACTTAATTCACTCATGTTTACAATACACTGTATGTTCCTCTTGAATCATGTTTACATCAGAGCTGTCACCATACAGGGAAAAAAGATTAAGGACGAAGTAAGACCCACCTCTTCCCAAGCCTCTGATCAGTGCACCATCTGTGGCAAAATGTGTGCCTTCAAGATAGGTCCTCATTGTCACATCCACTAAATACTGTACTGTACATCTGTCCACTAACTCATCTGTTGCCCCAAACAGGGAAATCCAAATCCATCATCTCCATATTGTTGTATCTTTATTAAACCTTAACCCTCGGCCAATTTATTTAAAGGTGTGCACGACTGTCTGCTAATTACTTGCATGACTTAAAGTTACCTATTTCTGCAGTAAAACAAATGACCATTACAAAGTGATTGACAGGTGTACAAATGTTATTTATTAGTCACATGATGATGATGATGATCAGCGCCTCTTGAAGTACAGTGGTTTAATACTCAGGAAATTTGACTCGGAATTACTTCAAATTCCATTTGCAAACTATTAGCAAGTTATTGTACTTAGTACATTAACATTTTATTTTTAATTGCAGCCATGTTACAAATGCTGCTAAACAACAACTGGACAAGTTGTGGCATACGACAAACATCTATTACCATCCTATGGTTCATGAATATGCTGAACTCATGGCCTCTAAGCTGCCTGGAAACCTTAAGGTACAGATAAGACTAGTTTGCAAAAAAATTTCTTTATATTTATGTCTCAATGGGACTAATAATACTGATAATAAATATAATAATTTAAAATAATAACCTGTTTGAATCTAAAAGAATAATGCAGCCAAATTGTGGATTTATGAAGCTTAGGTGAGGATAAAATTACTCAATGCCTTCCTCTTCAAAAATTTAAACATATGCAGGAGCTAGGCTGGCTCACCTCATGTGATACAGGGCAGGAACTCATTTTAGCATTAATTATGACAACCAGAGCAAAGGTGTTAAACTCATCATCAATAGATGAGCTTGGGAACAGGTGCCTAAAGGTGGTGGAGCCAGGCTGAAATTTGGCGGCAAGGAGGTATCCATGGCAACCCTGCGAACGGCCACCACCCGGCACCGTCACACTAAATAAATCAGTGGAATACTTACCTAAAACTTACCATAGAGAAGGGAGGGAGGGAGCGGGAGCAAAATCACAGCAGCAGACAAACAGCTAACTGCAGCCGAGCAAATGCAAACAGCGAATGACCTTTGAGCGAGCAAAGCGACGAAAACAACTGCATGAAAGCGTCACAGCGTGTCCCTGCTAGATCTCCTGGGCCGCCCCTGTGACCACTGTGAGGGAAGACTGCTGACCCGCATTGTTTCGAGCTTAACTTAGCCTAAATTTCATTTAGCCACATGTTGATGTAATTGGCCAGCTCCTAATTTAAAAAAGAAAATACAGTTGTAATAAAACTATTTAAATTTAGACATGTTTAAACTCATGTTCATCACTTCTGATAGGCTCCTCAGTGACATTAGGAAGATTTTGGTTGGATGATAGAGCGCTCTTCATGTAGCTAGCTGTTAGGTAGGAACATCTTGTATATTAGGAAGATGCAGACACTTATGAAGCCAGAGTTATGAACATTGAGCATGCCTGTTCTTTTTATGTTCATTCTTATCAGGGTTGTGATTTATGGTGGAATAACTCTGCGATAGATTACTTGATCATAACAGCTGATAATTAATACACTAGGTGGGACCTTGATGTTATGGATGATGTTGTCTGTTCAAATGAAGTTTAACACACTCACAAAAAAAAAAACCAGTTTGTTACGGATGTGTAGCTGACAATGCACCATGCGACTTAAAATTTAATTTTCGGTAACTTGCTCGTCTTGGCTACTTGAGTACCTAACAGGTTGTTCACTACATGTATTTGCATGCAACATTTATTATACAGCATCAGACTTTTCAGATGATAGTGTTACTTATGAGACAACATTGCTGTTTTTTTCTGCTTAGGTGTGTTATTTTGTTAACAGTGGTTCAGAAGCCAATGACATGGCTATCATGATGGCCAGAGCGCACACTGGAAACTATGACTTCCTCTCTCTCAGGTGAGACAGTTACTCATGCTTTGCATCATAAATTATTTTGTCAGGTGTTATTTTGTTATGTGTTATTTTGTCAGGTTATATGCAGGTTTCTAATGTACCCATTTTTTTTACTTTCAGACCAAAATTACTCAAGATCTGTACCCCTTAGGGCAGTACAGTAATTATTACCTTTATAAGTATAATATTATACATGTACCAGTGAGTAGCTTACACATAAATAATTGTAAGGCATTTTAAGCCCACTCTTCCCATCCCCCCAGTCTGAAAGTATGTATAGGCCTCTTTTCTGTCATTGCATACATGTATTGTTCTTGACAACTTGACTATAGTGTTGTTGTGCCATTTTGTGGTAGGAATGCATATCACGGTGCCAGTCCATACACTTTAGGAATCCTTGCTCACAATACATGGAAACTCAATGTACCTGTGGGATTTGGTTTTTATCAGGTAAGTACTTACAACATAGAAATCACACTGTTGCCAACTTCAACTTTGTACTCCCGATTATCCAGATTTTCAAATTTAATCGAAAGGTTTAATTTTTCTTGGTTGCATTTTAGTCGCATTCCAGATTCACCTTCCTTATATTTGTTGTAAGAGTGCTTCAGGTCTTAGTTATAAGAAAGTGGAAGTGTTGTTATGGGTAAACAGTGAATTCTGACTATTTGGGACAACTTAAATTGTGCAAGAAACTACTGATACTTTCTGTTTGGGATCCCAGAAAGGTAAGCTACCAGTAGTGGATTTAATAAAAAAGAAACTTTAAAATACTGTTGTTTAAGAAGTTTTGGTCTGTTGGCAGATCTATATGACATCATTCATTTCTCATAGCATAGTTTACTGAGCAAAGAAATCAGGCAAAACTTGTTAGTTCTGCAATTTTCCTTGCACATGGCTTGATGTGCGCATTTGTGAAATTATAGTTTAAATTTTGTCAGCATCCAAATTGTTTCAGTTTGTTGTTGATTATAACACCAAACACATCTTTATTTAGACCATGAACCCTGATGTGTACCAAGGACCATGGGGTGGGGCAAACTGCCGAGATTCTATTGCACAGGTGAGGAATTTTTTGTATAGGCGCAATCTCGTGGGTAGGTTTTTGGTTAAATTGAGCTTTTTTAAAATACAGTAATAGGATTGATTATGATTTCCTCATGGTACTTGATTTATTCTGAATATATTTAATGTATTTTCCCTTTTAAAGTCAGCAAGCTGGCTTGAATTTTGTACAATGATTTTCTTGTCATTGGAAGTAAACATTCTCCTTTATCGTAGCATATCTTAGCATGCCGCATAACAAGTGTAACCAGGTAGAGGACGGGGAGTGGGGGCTTAAAAAGTCCCTGTTTTTCTCCCACTTTTGTCCCTCTCCCTCCCTGATAATGCCTGTTATGGAGGCTACCCTCTCAAAGTAATTTAATTAAATTTGACACTGAGAAATTTCTGAAACCGTCTGCAAAATTCCTTAATGTACAGAATAACAGTGATAGTTAATTGAATCATCTCCTTATACCCAGTACTCTGTTTCTGAATAACTTACTCCTTATTAGTGAGAGGCTTAACAGTTTTTTTGTCACCAGGGGAAGGCACTTATGAAATTACCAGTGGGTGCTTAAACAAAGAAATAAAACTCACCAATAATTTTGAACTTTTCCTTTTTTTTTTGCAGACGGACAGGACCTGCAACTGCTCACCAGGTAAGTCGAAACCATTTTTCTCCAAAAAATTGTAATTAAAAACAGTGCATCTCCGGATTTTTGAAAAGGTGGCCGATGAAAACTTGAGCGCTTTTCGTGAAACGGCACTGAACCACGGGTATTTGGCTCCAAGAAGGCTCAGAATGACGCGAAAGAGAGAAGAAAGGAGAAAGAAGAGAGAGGAGAGGGAAAAGACTACACGGGTTTATGTTTTTGAACTGCGGAAGAATGAGTGAATAAGTGAATGATCATCGCAGTTATATAAGCAAGTTAAGCAGTTGCGAAAAGAAAGCATGATACAAGGAGTGCCGGGGATAGTGGAAAATCAGAGCATTTACTAACGATATTTAGCTTGTATTGATTTTAAGGTGAGTGCATGGCATCCAAGATGTACGTTAATCAACTTAAAGATGTATTGGTTCACTCCACTGGGAAGAAGGTTGCTGGATTTATTGCTGAACCCATTCAGGTAAGAATAAAAACGTTATAGTGTGTTCAACCAATACAGTAAAAGAAAGCTTGTAACGTGAGGCCATTAAAATCCTGTGCCGGACCCCCCTCTCCACCCAACGCGTGACTGATGGCTATCTACCATTTTGTTACGCGGTAATGTCAACCCCATGTCCCTTGACAAAAACGTGTTCAATCCTTTGAGCAGGTTTGGAAAGTTACCAAGATTCAATTCCCGAAGTTCGTGTTTTTGCTTAATTCTCGCTGATCTGATTGGCATCTGAAATAGTTCGTCAGGAAAACCACTACTGTTTGCTTATGTGCTGTTTTTGTCGCTCTTTCAGGGCGTTGGAGGCTCAGTTCACCTTCCCAAAGGATTCCTGAAGGGAGCATACGAGCTCATACGCGAGCGAGGTGGTGTCTGTATCTCAGATGAGGTATATATTAGTGCAGCTTTTTACTTTTATTTTTGGTGTAACTTGCAAGTTGATTATTGGTATGATCGTGAACTGTTGCTTTGTTTTTTTTGTAGGTGCAAACAGGATTCGGTCGTCTCGGCACCCATTACTGGGGTTTTGAAACTCAAGATGTTGTTCCTGATATTGGTATGCCACAAAATGCTGATAATTTAAGTTGCTTAAGATCTCAAGAGCGATTTTTATTTATATTTGTTGTTGCTAGAAGAAAACATTAGTAAAAAGTAGAGAGGTGTATACCGACCCTAAGCAGAATAAAACACGAAAAAGCGACTTCAGGTGTGTTCATTTGTTCCTAACCACGACTTAATTTTGATTGGCTCATACAGGGCCCAATCTCACAGCTCCCGTAAGACATACATTTTCCAGACCGTCTTTCTCAGCAAAATTATCACAGGCTATGGCTTTGTGCTAAGAACGTTAAAACAACAACCCCTGCACCAACAATGTGGAGTTTTGTTAAACGTAGACGTACAAGCAAGCGGGTTTGTATACCGTATGTTTGACGTGTTTTCACTAAAGTTGAAGACGTTTTGAAAGGGTTATCGTGTCCCGTGCACTTTTGGAGGTGTTTATTGAGGATTTACTAACCATGCAATGTTTCCCCAGTAAATATGTAAAGCGTATCTGAATAATCCACTGATTTTGACTCGTGCTATTAATTTCGGCTGCACGATGCCCTTGTCAGTAATTAGGTTTCTTTTATTGTACACTGGACTCACTGCGCATGCGTTTCGTTATCAGTGACCATGGCTAAAGGTATTGGAAACGGCTTCCCCCTGGCTGCAGTCGTAACAACACCTGGTAAGTATTAGATAACTTGGTTCATGGGTAAATACCTCCGAGCGGGGCATCTAAGTACGAAAGGCCCTGCTTGTTAGGTGTGCCATGATAAGGTGAAGTTATGGAAATCAACCACGAGTAAGGATATGAAAGCCAACTTGTTTGTCTTTGAGATTATTTTGCTTCACGCGGGTGCAAAACTTGGTCTCTCAGCTAAACTTCCAAGAAATCTCTTTGCAATAGTTATTCCCGAATGTTGAGGATGGCTCTTTTACGTCATATCTCCAACAACGAGCTCTTCGGCAGCCTCCCAAGAGGCACTGTCGAGATTGCAACAAGACGAGACACGACTTCGGCTTGCTGCCTTCAGTCGGTGAGTGAGAGCCCCAAAGTTGTCCTCTTGAGAGATACTGGAGTCAGTTGAGAGGTTGTCGCGTGGCAGCCGGGATAGTTAGTTATTAACGAGATTTGCAAATCGTAGTGATACAAGGAATATAAACATCGCTGTTCCAGAAAGAAAGACTGAACTCAGTCAAGGATGTTTAAGCACCATCTTCATATTCAGTTTTATGAATTGTTTTGCTTTTTGTTTTTGTTGGTGTTTTGTTTTTAACGTCCTGGAGTTAACATTAGTAGATTAATTAAAGAACACTTTGTCCTATATAATTGTTCTTCAGAAATTGCCCAAAGCTTCGCCCAAGCAATTCATTTCAACACTTACGGTGGAAACCCCATTGCTTCAGCAGTTGGAAAGGCTGTGTTAGAGGTACCATATGGTTGAGTAATATTGCAGCTTAATGTGTGTTTTCCATGCACTCCGGCAACTGTCGGTGCATGGCAGACAGTACTCACTGAGTGGTTTACAAGTAATTAACTAGCAGAGCTTTTCAGTTTTGGCGCCACTGGCGTGGCATACCGCGGATGTGGCCTGTTGATCGGTTTACTAAACAAAAAGTCAAACTCTGATTGGCTGGAAATTGATCCAAGTCAGCTACTCTCACTTGAAATCCCGCCACGGAGGTGTGGCGCACGTGATCGAGTGTGTTAATCGGCTTACTAAACAATAACTGGCGTTTAAATTGGTCAGGTACTAGTATAAAGACGACCGCTCTTTCTGTTCTTTTCCCAGGCCATAGATCAAGATGGGACTCAGAAGAACTCGCATGTTGTAGGGACATACTTTCTAGAGAAGCTCCTTGAAGTCAAAAGTGAGTTCCCGGATATAGTGGGTGACGTCAGAGGCAAAGGACTGATGATTGGCGTCGAAATGGTGACAGATAAAGTAAGTTACGTCTACTTATTATTTTTTTACAATATTTTGAATTACTCGCTCGTTTTTACCGTCCTAAAATCGTCATGGGTGCATTTTCGCGAGGCCATGTAGAAGTGACGTCAAAGGAGAGGGTTTGAAAATTTGCGTTGAAATGGTGACAGATACCTGCAAGTGTTTGTTGACAGTTTCTATTGCCCTGAATCGTTAAAAGAGCTTTCCCTTGCAGATACTGGTAATCTATAGTTTTTCGTGGGCTTCCGCGAGGATCGCGAAAAAATTGCCTTCGCAAATTTTCAGTGAACAACGGTTGCTTTGTATTACCTCATTCTACTCCGGCTGACGCAAGATTGTGAAAGTCGATTTTATAAGTTTCTACCTCGATAACATTTGACCAATTTGTTTGTGCAAGAAGTTTGTGAAAATAAAAGGTGTTTTATTTTCGAGAGGCACCAGAACTTTGAGCTGAAAAGAGAGAAGATTCCGCACTGATAGAATCGTTTGTTTTGTCGTTGCAGGAATCCAAGACCCCGTTACCACCCGAAAAGTTTGTCCCCATATGGGAGGACTGTAAAGATATGGGAGTGCTGCTAGGCAAAGGAGGGTTATATGGAAATGTAAGTACGCATGCTCAAAACCCACCCCACGCTGGTCAACACAATTCTCCATATCTCAAACTGACTTTGGACACCATTCGAAGTTTACATAAGGTAGTATTCCCTATCGTCATAGTGCTGGCGTACACGAGAACAGAGCCCCATTTATTGGGCAGGGAATTAAGTTAATAGAGCGAGCTCCAGTTGGGCGAGGAACAGTCAGATTTAAAGTTAAGCATGGATTTGAAAACAGTAACTGTATAAGTAAGTTAATAATCACAATCCTCGACAGCTAGTCCTCATATGTGTAGAGATTGCGGATAGATGAGTGAAGCAAACGGCTCGGGTTCAAAACGCACATACACTATCAAGATTCTGACTTTTTTTCTTCTTTTAAGCTAAGCTTGAAATAAGTTTTGCTTTGTATAATTTTAAGTGAAATTGAGATATGGAAACTACTGGTCAGTACTGTAGCTACCTTACTGAAGTCACTACATGTCACTGTAAAAAGCGCGAAATTCGGCTGTCGCGAAAGCTACCTACAATATGTTTATACACACTTTTTTTCTCGGCCATTTGTCTATCCTATAAAAGCCCCACATTTTAGTTATTAAACTCTCCCTACACAAGTTTAAGATTAGCGCAAAAAACCAGCTAAACAGTTCAAATATTTTTTCTTTCATTTGTCAGGTATTTCGAGTCAAGCCGCCTATGTGTATAACAAAAGAAGACGTGGACTTTGGCGTTGAAGTATTCCGTACGGCTTTGAAAAGATACACTCAAAACAATTAAGGACGGTGCCTACTATTGTTACTGCGCATACGTTCTGCGCATCTCGAGATACTCGGGTTTCCTATGGGTGGTGCCTGCTAATACAGGAATATTTTTGCGCGGTTTAAAACTATGTGGAGAAAGCAGAACTTAGCAAACGCTTTTGGTATCTCGAAAGAAAATTGGGGGTAACCATGCATTTTTCAGAGATAATTAAGCTTCAATTTAGGAAAAAATCCCATACATTGCTTCATATTTTGGCGTTTTTTAGAGATATTATTGTTTAATTATCTCTGAAAAATGCGTGGCTACCCCCAATTTTCGTTTTGGATTCCAATAGGCCTTCCTAAGATCTGCTTTTCCCGCATAGTCGCAAACCGCACAAAAATACTTCGATATTAGTAGGCACCGTCCTTAATCTCAACCGGAACTGTTTAATAGTCCTTCTTACTAATACGGAATGAAGCATTCAAGGTATAACATGCGTGGATTTGTGATTCAAACTCTAAAGACTGGCAAAAATCCTACCTTGCGTAGCAGGCATAACCGGTGAGGGGGGAGGGAAGGTTGGGGTACTTTCTCCCGGCTCCTCCTCCCCCCAGGAAACTAACTCAATAACCACACAAACTACAAACTTGTAGTTTGTGTGGTTAATGAGAGGTGAATGGTATGAGAATTGATAGAACGCGTCACGCAAAAGTAGGCCGTTGTTTCCTTGACGACTGGTATTTTGGGCGTCACGCAACTCATTTTGTTTGGTTTCATCAAGAGTTTGTGAGGGAATTATGGAAGATAGGTTGTGTTCAAATGTCAGCACTTTTTCATAAAAGTGTCATTGCTGTGTCGCCAAAATGTTTATGGTTTAACTCGGGTTGGAGTGGTTGAAATGTCAGAAATATAAAAAAAAGATAGCACCATACTTTACGTTAATATTCTTAATGCATTCGTCAGTTGTGTAACACGACAAATTGATGTAAACAGGGTAGTTTGATCTATTGTTAGTTTACAACAGCAGATGTCACAAATAAACCTTCACATTTTTTTAGCAAACTCCTTGTCATGTAATGTGCTTTGAAGTAATAGATGAAACACGAGGAAGAGTGTTTCCTCCGATTTCCAAACACCGAGAAGAAGGTTGAAAAAACGAGGTGCAGTCGAGTTTTTTTTAACCAACTTTGAGGTGTTTGGAAATACGAGGAAACACTCTTTCGAGTGTTTGATATAGCTTCTCAAACTATTGATAATTCTTGGAGAAATTCGAAGGAAAAGTTCACAAAATTTTATGATAATTAAGATCACATCTCTAAACCTCCTTCACGGTAGTGATTTGCTTTGTTTTGGCTTGATGAATTATTAATGAGTTTGAGAAGTCAGTTTTGGCTCTGTGGGTGAAATCCTTAAGTGTGGCCATTCAAAGGAAAGCTACGGAGCAGTACTTTCATGTGGGGCTGTTTATTAAGCATAAACACGTTAAAAATCCCAAATGTCAGGAGGCAGACCGAAGCGGCACCTGAACGCGGTTGGATCTGGGAGCGAAATGGCTCTGACCTCGTACCATGATTTTCTTGGTTCGATTGGAATGCAAGTAGATTAATCAAACCAAACACTAAAATATTTTATTCGATGGAAACGTTCACTCGATTGTAAAAGAAAGTTACAGATCGTCAGCTTCTGCACTGCCATGAATATTTACACAACACACTATTACCTGTACAACATATACAGTATATATTGTTTCTCGGTTGTGTTAACCCTGAGCTCAAGGGAAATTAAATTTCTCAAGATTTCTCCACGAGAGTATACGAGAAGAGCCTCTGTTACCCAGGGCACCTTTCTCAGTCCCTGCGACGTGAAGAGGAGAGGCCCTGGGAACCAGGCTGACCATAAACACAGCTGATTGTCCAGCTGATGTACAAATTTGATGAAGGGCAAGACCAAGTACCGCTCGAGGCTACATGGAAGATAAAGAACCCCATCTTGGGTAGCGTAAAGAGAAATCACATAATATACCTATCTCTAGAAAAAAAATAGTTATTTGTTATTTCACACCGTTGTCAAACTAACGCAATTGTATATTTTACATGTTCTAAGCAAATACTATGAGAGGCGGGCTGTACAAATGCTTCCAGTAATTTGGATCACTCATTGCGGTAAATATTACAAATTCAATCGTTGCTACCCATCTAATTTCCTCTATCCATACGATATCTATGTTCTTCGCATAAATAAGCGTAAAAAGCCGCATCGCGCTATAAAAAATAAAGATATAAAATAGCTGTCCGGTAATGAGATTTACCTTTACAGTTATAAGAAAAGCAAATACTTTGGCTTCAATAATTAAAAGTTGAAAACGTTTTTTGGCCAAAAATTGATAAAATTATACGCCAGTCTAATAGCCAAAAGATTATAATTTTCGATATTTTAACCAGAGAACGGATTTAACTTTAGTTCACCCTGCTTTACCCTTTCATTTTTACTTCGGTTTTTGTTCACAAAATAAAATTAAAAGAAACTGCGCATTGTTATGAAAAACCTCAGTAAAAAAGTAACACACTTGTTTCTCTCCCACCAACATGGCGTACTTCATCCAGTGACTGTATAAAGCAGTGGTAATTGTTATCTTTGCTTTCTGAGTGGTGGTACCAAGGGCTTGATTCTTAAATCCCCAGGAGGAGGTGGTACTCCAGGATAGCGTTCCCCAGGGGGGAGTGGAGCTGGAGGTAAAGAATCTTCGTCATCAGAAACCCCATCATAATGATTTGATGGCAACGAGAGAGATTTATCGAGATTGCCAAGGATGTCATCAATGTTCAACCCTTCTGGTCCGCCAGAAAGAAGCGACGGTACCAAATCTAACTCGTAATCAACTGGCCCGCTCGCGGGTAGTGTGGGGGGTGGATCGCTTGGGGGAGGGGGAGGGGGGACAATAGAGAAATCAAAGTCTGAAATGCTGTCACTTTTCCGAGATCCCTTTTTCGGCGTCCGCACGTTAGCGTTTTTATCCCGTTCCCACTGCCAATCAGGCGGTGGTTTAATATCTTGTGTTTCAAAAGTCAAGTTGACAGGGTCGAGTTCGTTGAAATACACGGGTGGAGGAGGGACGATTTTCAGATCTAGAGAGTCTACACTGGTCGTAGAAGTTGATCGTTCATATTTTGTATCCATCCAGCCCAGAGGAGGTGGTGCGATAATCCCAAACGCATCTGTACCGTTTTGAGATGCACCTCTCTCGTAGTCAGACGTAATCGAACCTGGTTTTGCACCAAACGCTCTGGGGATGAGAGATGACGATTTTGGAGGTGGAGGAGGTTTAAAACGCGGCGGCCCATTCGCTTCGCTCATGTACATCGATGTTGATCCAAACTGAGGTTTAGGTGGAACAAATGGCTTCGGAGAGGTCAATCGAGCATTGACATCCCGTGTAGGGATTTCGTTAATATCTTCGCGTTCTGTGATCCCATTTACCGGAGAGTAAGATCTTCCATCAGCGACGGAGGCATGGTCAGTCACTTCTTCTTTCGTCACATCTGCTATTGACGACACCCGTGGGGGAGGTGGTGGTTTAAACTTTGAGGATCTGTAAAGCACAGGAGAGGAAGGAATCGAGGAAGGCGAAGAATCGGAAACAAGTTTAGCGGAATGAAGCCTTGGGGACCCGGGCACCACAATAGGAAGGAGTGGTGAAGTCGAGGTCTCCGGAGATTGAAGTTGATCCCCGCGCGATGAGGTAGCCGCGTTGACTAAATCCCCAGGTATATTTTGAGGCCGGTATGGAGGAGGTATGGGCGGCGGGGTGGCGGTTTTCTCCACTCCAGATGAAGAGGGGAGGTGTTGTTCACCTTCAGTAGCTGTCTTCATTTTGTAAGGTGAAGGTATAGCAGGTTGTTGTCGTTTTGTCTCCACTCCGCCTTTAGTCGGCAAATTACGAACAATATCTGTTGTGAAGTAGGCCAATTCCTCCACTGGCTTTCTTGAGTCTTCCACTTCTGAGTACGGGCTTTCACTCTTAGGTGTACTGCTCATAGCTTCCATCACTGACGAGTACTCTGGTTCACTCTTGGCTAAACTCCTCTTAGCTTCCCCAACGTCCCAATAGTCCGGTTCAACTTGCTGTTCACTCTTGGCTAGACTACTTTTAGCTTCCTCGACGTCCCAATAGTCCGGTTCAACTTGCCGTTCACTCGCGGTTGGACCACTCTTGGCCACGTCTCTCCAATCCACCGATTCATCCTGCTGTTTAGAAGAGGGTATTGAAGCTGTAGAGAGGCTAACTCCACGCACAGGAGCAGGCGGTACTCTATCCATGAAAGGACTGGGTGGAGCCGGCGGCAGGTCCTTTCTTTTTTCAACGCGTTTGTTATGAGGCGGTGGTGAAGGCACCACGGGCTTTTTCTGCTGGAGTACAGTTGAGGGTTTCAAGTTTCGAGCTTCGACAATCTCGTAAGGATTTTCCGTGGTGTTTTCAGAGCTTTGCTCTGGGGGTTTGCCAGTTTGCAATGAATCGATACCATTTTCTTTGGGGGAAGTTTCCAGAGGACCATTACGTGCCGAAGGGGGGACGGGTAAAGGCTTAAGACGTTTAAGGTCCTCCTGTGTATAACGGCGATCAGGTAGCAGAGGAGGCGGTTCAGTTGAATCCTCTTTCTTCGCCTTTTCTACAGTAACAGGTTTTGTGTCGTTGTTGACAGTACTCTTAGCCACTGTACTCTTTTTGGACATGTCTGGTTTGGCGTAAACTGCTGGTTTTACCGGTCCTCCGCCCTCAAATAACGACGTCTTACTTTTGACTCCAGCACCCGGGAAGGCGCTAGCCGTCTTCTTGCTTTCCGTTTCGTTGATCAGAATCTCTGAATAATCACTGAAGCGTTTCGTACTTTCAATATTACTAGCAGCTGTCGTTTCGGGCATCCTCGGTTGCTCTGTTTTACTAGTCTTGTCATTTCCACTTGATGTTGTTACTGGGAAAGTGAATTTTTTAACGGAGTTGCCGCGATCAGAGACAGGTGATTTCGGTTTTGGTTTTAGAGGCGGTGCTGGTTTAGGCTTGGGAGACACCAGCGGTCTTGTTCCTTCACTGCTGCTGTTTGAAGGAGTCGGTTTTGCCGGCGCATCTCGATTGACATCTACAACAGTCCAACCATCTGGCTGTGACTCCACAACTGAGGACTCCGCCATCGCAATTTTCGTTTCTGCACTACTAAACGATCCACCGAGAGATGAAGAAGGTGAAACAGGCGACAGCTCCTCGCTGCTTTGACTCTGTTTCCGTGTAACCGCTTCAACAGCTTTCCTCAGTTCCTCCTTGGATTCCAAAGCTGGGTCGCTCATACTCTTTTGTGTGGAGAGTTTCCCCTGCCTTGCACGTTCCTAAAAGCACCAAAACAAAGTCTGTAAATGAATATGAATATATGAAACATATATTTGAATTGCGGGTGAAAGATCAGATAGCAGAAAGACCCTCACATTTATTTACGCAACTTAAGGACGGTGCCTACTAATACCGAAGTATTTTTGCGCGGTTTATGACTATGCAGGAAAAGCAGATCTTAGCAAGGCCTATTGGAATCCAAAACGAAAATTGGGGGTAACCACGCATTTTTCAGAGATAATTAAGCAACAATATCTCTAAAAAGCGCCAAAATATAAAGCAATGTATGGGATTTTTTCCTAAATTGAAGCTTAATTTTCTCTGAAAAATGCATGGCTACCCCCAATTTTCTTTTGAGATACCAAAGGCATTTGGTAAGTTCTGCTTTTTCCGAATAGTTTTAAACCGCGCAAAAATATCCCTGTATTAGTAGGCACCACCCATAGGAAACCTGAGTATCTCGCGATGCGCAGAACGTATGCGCAGTAGCAATAGTAGGCACCGTCCTTAAGCAGTTGCGAAAAGAAAGCCTGGTTGTAACAAGGTACAGAAAACATGATGTTCACAAGGTTATGTGTGCACAGAAATTTCCCATCAGTGATCCTCGCTCCCTGATTCCAGTGGCGTGACAAACGCTGATCCCTGATCTTACAAAAATAATACAACACGATCTTTACAAGAAACTGCTGATTCTGACTAAAGGATTTGCCACGGCCTGTAATCTCAGATCCCAGATGTATGATCCCTAGTCCTATCCCATTTATCCCTGATCTCATGAAATACAGTGAAACGATCCGGCTGTAGGTGCGGAATATCACATCCTTATAACTGCTTTATTTGAATTTTTAAAAGGAGTTACAAGTGACGGATGCAGACCTGTTTTTTCTGCTCTCTTTTCGCCTGTTCTTCCTTGAGCTTTAACTTGGCTAAGTTCTCCGCGTGCGCTCTCTGCAGAACAAAGGAAATCATTATAATAGTTACTTTCGGGATTCGAACTCACTGGTCATAGCAAGTTTGTTTGAAGAAGACCTACCACCAACATGCACGCAGGTAACTACCAGCATAGATCTCACAATTAAACTGTGTTCCCGTGTGTGGTCCAACTACTGCTCTTCTACTACGTAAATTTATTAACTATGATTACCTGATGTATCACATGATCAAACTGATACATTAACGCAAAAGAAGACCAAGTCTGAAGTGTTTCCGCAGGGGAAATTTCATCATCTTCTAGGTAGTCCAGCCGAAGATATGGTGGAACTCACTATGAAAACCTGCGGACCTTAACCTGCTTGATGTTGTGAAGCTAATGTAAGTCAAGCGAGTGTCTTTCATTGAGCAGTCTTCTCGAAGAAATTAGGCCTACGTGCTGCTGCATTCGAGGGTGGAGGAAGATTTTGTGACGAGTCAAAAAAGTATAAACGAAACTTTTTACAGATTTAATAGTTCAATAGTTACTCACTTCAAAATTCATGATGAAGGCAGCAAAAATGCCAAAGAAATCTTCCGTGGTAGCAGTGGTGGGTTTCTCGCCAAAGAATTTCACCGTTTCACGGAATTCACTGGTTGACTTCTCCTGTAAGCCGAGCAGCTCGTTCAGTTCACCTTCGGTGTCGTCGATTATACTCTGTGGGTTTGAACAAAAGCGATTTTAGGGCCCATATCCTTTGCATTTCTTGGAGACAAACTGTTACACTGTGTACTGGGAAATAATAAGATCGGTTGATTGATCTAGACTTTTAATGTGAAACCTTTTCACTTACTGGCAAGCTCCACCTTAAATTATAAATAAATCACTTTTGAGTGTCAATGTTTTCAGCATTGCAGTACTAAATTGGGACACTGTAAAAGACTCAAAGAAACATTACCAACTCAATATAACTCTTTAAAAAATCCCAACTAGCAGAGAGGCTTACCAGTTGGCTATTTACAACAAGTGTCCGAGGATTTGAAACAGGGGCGTACCACGAAACAAATCCAAGCTAGTGGTCAGGAAGAGGATTTGAACCCGGGACCTCTGGATTGCAAGACCGCGCCTGTGGCCACTCGGCCACAATGCCTTCCTTATAACACGACTAACTGGACTAGACATGACAGGGGCTTGTTCAAAAGTTAAGTCCTCTTACATTTGTTTTAGTATGTAAAATATCGAGTCAAAAGACGAGATGCAAGATTATGAATGGTAGATTCTCAAAGCGAGCTATAATTTTGGACGGTACAGATGAAAGGGAAAAAAGTCTGTTTGGTTATTAGGTAAAATCAAATTTTCTCCTGTTTCTTTAGATAATTAGCAACAAGTGAATGTAAATCTCACCTTGACCGCCAGAGAAAATCGATCATTTGGATCCTGCGACTTCAATGATCTGAAAGCCCCAAGATCTGACTGCAGCTCCTGTATAAACAACAGTGTTAAATCATGTCTCAAATGGAAACGTTCATGCAAGTTTAACCGAAGTAACTAAAATCGTCACTATGCATGGAAACCTACAAAACGAAGGCAAAACTTCTACCCAAGGAAAAAGCCACAATGGGGAGTCTGTGACCGAACCCTCGGCCTTACGTGAAACTGCTAAATGTAACTAAACTAAGTAAAAATACTTGATATAGCAAATTAACCATAAAATATTTCAATGCGCTTTACAGTGTAAAATCAGTCTTTCCTAAATAAAAGAGTTTGAACTTTAACTTTAAAGGAAGTGAGCCTTCTCGTAGACCGAATAAACAAAGGAGAGCATTCCATAATTTAGGAGCGGCAAACATAAATACGTAACATGACATAATATCAAAAAGCGTTAGCCATAACTTATAATTTTCGAGCTTTACTCAAAACCTTTTTAAACAAACCTTCATTCCGGCAGACAATTCCTCCACTTCACAAGCGACCATTTGTCCAGACACTAAGAGAAGAAGACCAAAACAGAAGACTCAAAGAAGGTATTCCTCGACAAGCTGAATTTTTTAACCTTATAGATCCCTTAACAGTCTTTTTTTTGTCACGAGCATGTGAGAAAACCAGCAATAAAGCCGCTATCGTATACATGTTCAGCATGTCGGGATTGTCGCTGGATGTTCATCTTCAACAGTTTCACATTTCTGAATTCTCCATCACACCAAAAAAGTTGCTTACTTACGCCCATGATCCAAACAGACAACTCTATTTTTAAATTTACCTTGTTCTTTACTCAGGTTGTTGCTCTTTCTCAGACAAAAACAACAGCTTTAAAGAATTCCTACCTTTGGCCGCAGTTGGCACCGAGGGAAGTTCTTCCTTAATGTTCAAAACTTCCGGACATTTAGACTCAATTGTTTGCACCAAAAAGTGAAGGAGGGTTGACTTGTTGTCTGATGTTTTAGTGTTGCTGATCTGTTAATAAGAGCGAAAAAATTATCACTGGAAAAGAGGCCTGCATGACGGACCTTTTTGTTGGTTAAATTAACCGACACTTTGAAATGTAAAAGTCGCAAACGATGACTGAGAGAGGGAGGGAGGTGCGTGGGTGGTTGGGTGGGTGGGTAGGTGAATCACGTTTTGCCTGAGATGTAACTTCACTAACCGTATTTCCTCGAATAATAGCCGGGGGGATTATTCAAGTGAAGGCGATTATTCGAGGGAGGCGATTATTCAATTATTTCAATTATTTCACAGGAGGTCGTGCCCTAAATATTTTGTTTTATTATACCATGAGATCAAAAAACTGATCACATCAAAAATAAACCGAATATAGGCTTTTTAAGAGTTCCAAATTCGTTTCGTTGATTAATCAATGTTCAAGGTCAACATCTTCGGCGTCAGAGCCTGAATTATCACTGTTTACCTTTACTGGATCAGACTCCAGTTGTGAACAATTAAATGAACTCTTGTTTGTTACCCAAAACGTCAACTTTTAACTTGAGAGGGAGGCGATAAAAGAAAGAGAAAATAGCGAGATGGGGGTTGGGGGGGGGGGGGGGGATTATTCGAGGGAGGCGATTATTTTAAATATTTTCGTCAAAGGGGGGCGATAAACCGAGGGACGGCCATTATTCGAGGAAATACGGTATACACGATAATGTATTTTAAAAGCGTAAAGCTTGCTGCTGCACTCGCTGGAGGTGCCTAGCTCATCACCTTCACACGCTGATCGACTTAGAGTGTTTCGTTGATTACACAGAGATGACATTAGCTCAGTCATTAATAATATCCAAACATATATTTCCATTCATTTATTCATCCTTCGCGAGGAATATTACGAACTCACAATATGACCAGCTCCCGGTTGATAGCTCAGTTGGTAGAGCACTGAACCGGCATCGCAGAGGTCATGGGTTCGAGTCCCGTTCAAGCCTGAATTTTTTTCAGGCTTTCTTTTCGCAGCTGCTTTAGTTGCGTTCTAACTGCGAGCATCTTTCTTCTACTTGATCTTTTATCCGCGGTTCAAAATGTATGTTTCATATGTTTTACATTCAAATATCCAAACAATGTTTAAAGTCTGCAGATGAGAGAAACGGGGGAAGACGCTAACATAAAGAGAAACTTACCTTGTTCAAATACTCAATCTTGAATGCCGCAGCAGATCCTATTCTCGTGTTCCCTTTGTTCATGTAATTCCCCATTTTTAACACCAACTGGAAAAATGAAACCACGATTGCCAAGAGGAAAAACAAACGCTTACGCACACAATCACTCATTTCACCCACTGAATTGTTTGGCATAATTATCGTCTGATACTTAGCCGACGAAACAGTGGGCCGAGTTGGTTAAAATTAGGGGATATTCCGCAAGATTGAGCAGGATAATTGTTTTATTATTCAATACATTGATATCAAAGCAAAGCAGGAAAGATGGAGACGATCTTCCGAGGTCGTTAGTTGTTTAAAGCGCTCTGCCATTTTTCTCCCCGACACAAAATTCTCGCAGGATATCTTAGTGCTGTGTACAGACAACGAATACTCATTGCACCATGCTTGGGC
Source organism: Pavona decussata (assembly GCF_977016875.1). Lineage (NCBI taxonomy): Eukaryota > Metazoa > Cnidaria > Anthozoa > Scleractinia > Agariciidae > Pavona > Pavona decussata. Next base: position 1,248,358 of record NW_028145639.1, read on the forward strand.
AGTGCTACAATGTGTTGAATAATAATGTACGATATCATCCAAACAAGACCTTATTAAAACAAGTACCTGAAGGATCTTCTGCAACTTCGAGCTCTTCCTCAGTTCATCTGAAGCATCAAGAACCGCCTCAAGGTCCTAAATAAGAACAAGGGATTTGAGAAAACGAAAGCAACGTGAAACAAGATGTGACATAACGAGTATTTACCGTTTTCATCAAAACGAGAACCGTCTCTGTTTTCAAATGTAACCAACTTAATCCATCGATGCACAAGACAATTTGAGTTTACGAAAGTTGTTGAAATTTGTGCGGAGAGCGTTTGCATAAGATTCATACGGAAAGTTTGCCTATTTTTTGTTGTTGTTGTCGTTTTTTTTTTATTTGTTTGCTTTGTTTTTCATTTCTGCCGATGTGGATGGAAAAGGAAAAACCATACAAGTGGCCAAACTTCCGTTTGCTCTCGTTAAGTAACCAAACGTCAAAGGAATCCAATCAATACTGAGGAATTGCACAGCAACACATGTTTGAATAAACGATTCAGTTCTTACCGGCTTAATCTCATCCACTTTGTCAGCAAAGCGAGCCTTGAATAGCAAGGCTTTCAGACGCTGTTTGTACCAAGATACTTTGCTCATCTACAATAATACAGTGTAAAAATTAGGAATTGATCAACAAACAAAACATTAGTGAAAATAACGACAACGAAGCCAAGAATACAGGAAAGAGTAATTGAGGCATGACCTACGTACTTCATAGCAAAACCTGTCTGCCTTGTCCAGCTTAGAAACATCATCGGCAAAATACTTAAACTTCTGAAGCTGAAAAAAAAAAAAAAAAAAAAAACAATAATAATAATTAAAACTATTATAATAATATCATGGTTGCGAAATTACTCTGTAATTTTGACGCCAAATTTCAGCGTTAATTTATATTTTCACGTGGCAAAATTGCTATGGCAATGTTTCTTATATCTCAACAGACAAGTCAAAAACTCACGATTGTGAGCGTACTCGTGATATTTTAAAAAGGGTAATCAAATGGTATACTCGTGAAATAAGGAAATAATTTCACTTGCTTTTGGTTAAAAGTCTTATAATTTTCCTCGCCTTATATTAGAATTTTGACAAAACGCACGAGAATTTATTTCCTAATTTCATTCGTCACCTTACTGTAGCTCAAAACCTTAGTCCACTGTGTAGTCACTCAAGAGAAAGGTACAAAGCACATGCACTTTGCAGTTGTCAATACTTTGCTGAAGTGCTCTTTAACATCTCTTTAAATCTTAGTTGGTGGGGACAAGCGTTCCGTGACGACCCTAATAACGCTTGCGTAGAAGACTAACAGGAATATGGCGCCTTTTTCTCTTACCTCCTTACTGTCTGGTGCGTACAAGAGAAGCTGTTTTAAATGAGCCTCGCTGAATGTTTTCTCGTCCATCGCCAAAAGCGCATTTTTTATGTCGTCAAATGGCATTTTTAGGTGACCGAGTAGAATTGCTAAAACACAAAAACAACAAAAAATTGTAAGCAACCGTATCTTGCTGACAATAAAACTGCAAAACAGAAATGTGTGGGGAACGGTGTGTCCAATGAACTAACTATAATTCTGAGGAGTTCTGTAACCAATCACAAAGCGTTGTAAACCAACACCAAAGCAAATGTGAAAATACTTTCAATATCCGACTGAAGCCAGCTCTGAATCCCCTAATGTGAAAATTTACAAGCTTACTGTTGTAACAAATACAGTAAACACCCGCATAAAAGAACAAGTGGATTAAGAACCTCCAGGCTGAAATTCGTCGTTTTAGACACCTTTTATGTAAGAACCTTACAATAAATTTATGAAGACTTATTCAGGCTGACCTTGAAAAAAGTAGGTTCTTAAAGGTGAGTGTTTACTGTACTCTATTTGACATTTTAGAAACAATGACCAGTGTGTGTACTACGTAAATAACGGCAAAGGAATCAAAAGAAAGAAAACCTGAAAAGGACTTTCTTACCGATGTTGTAAGTTTTCTTGGGGTTCATTACTGCTGGTTTTTCCGGTTTCTTTTCCTCTTTGCCTTTGAGAATAACAGAAATAATAACATCAAGAAATATCTTGTAGTTAATAATGTGGATAATCAAAACGTGTAAATTTAACCAGAACGCAAGAGAAGAAACATACTTGAGGCTTTCTGTATGGCGCTGAAGCTCTGCTCGAGTTGGATAAACTCTATAACTTCTTCAGAAGGCTCGTTTTGCCCCAGCTGTAAACGAAAGTCAAACATTTATGTTAGAGAAAAAAATTGTTCCTTGATCCTGTCATATTATATCAACTGAAACGAAAAAGTTTCGTTTTCAGGATCGAAAATTTATGTTCAAGCACAAGCTTTCAATTCCCTCACGGAATACAAAAAAAGTGGTAACTCAGCTCAAACAAGAGAAAAATGAAACATGCACGCGAAAGCATCAGGTCTTTCCTTGATAACCATCTTCAAACCTTAAACCGTAACTGTTCGCGTCACGAGAAAATCGTTGAGCAATACGTTCCTTTGCGGGTAGGTCTACAGTACTTTTGGTGGCTGAAATCCTAGTATGAAAATTAGAACTTAGGCGAGTCTAACCTTTGTCTGTCGATAATATCCTAAACTATGAGCATTCAAATAAAAGGGGGTTAGTTTTCTAAAGAAATTGTTGTACTACGTCGGTGGTGAGTGAAACAAACGATTGGTTTTGTCAACAGATAAGATAATTTGGCCATCGTAAAGAGATTCGAGTGCTGGCGTTTCGAGCTTTAGCCCTTCGTCAGAGCGATTCAAATGAAAGCTTCTCAGCAGTATTTTCCTGTGACGCTGTTTGTCAAGCTGTACAAGGTGGTTCAAACTTTTGAGTCAGTGTATCAAATCAATAGATGTGACCATTTAAACAAAAGGTCGAGAGGTACATATAGTGTAAAAGGGTAACAGTAAATTGAATAGACACATACCCGCGCCCAAACTGTGTTCTCCAGTCCCGCAATGCTCAGTTTCTCCCAGTTGACTCTCTTCAGCTGCATATGTTCTCCAGGACCCGCCAATGAAGGTGAAAGTAGCGCTGACGATGGGGGAGGAGGTGGCGGAGGAGGGGGAGGTGGGGGTGGGGGTGGTGGTGCCATGACGGGTGGGGGTGGGGGAGGAGCTTCTTGGTTTCCTAGGAAAAGGCAAAAGTTGATTCCATCAACAACCAAAACTGAAGCAAACAAGAAAGGAACTTGACAAGAAGCCCGCAAGAGGTTCTTTTACAGTGAAACAAGAGAGAGAGAGAGCTTGAACTCTCGCCAATTCTGGGAAACGTTTTGGCCGACTGAAAGTAAACAAGCATTAATTCATGATGCGTGTATTTGACGAAAGTACAGGAGAGTTGGTAGTCAAACAAGTTTGACTGTCTTTAACATTTGGGAAAACTTATAAGCTGCAATGTGTGACAGTTAAACTTTCCACTTTCCAATTTTAGTCCTAAGCTGATGATTGTTTAACATAGCAGCATTGCGCGCGTGTATTATGCGTGTAATCCACACGCACTGCGTGCAATTTACACGCCATTTAATTTACACGCCTCTATTGGAAATAAAAGGGTTTAACCAAGTTCGATCTGTTCTTGCAAATATGTTATAGAAATGTTTTTGTACAGAGAGATTTCATCCTGGATTCACTCAAAATAAAAAGATAATCTTGTGTTAGTATCCTACCTCCCTTTTGTTCTTCTTTGTCTTTCCGCCGTGCCTTCACAGCAGCTTCCAATGCATTCTCTGGTGTCGTGTTAGGAGAGCTAGGTTCACTGCCATGATCTTGAAAAGGAACAGAAACACAATAAAAATGATTCATGTTTTCTTGAAATTCATTCTGTTTAGGAATGGCGCCGCCACATGCTAAACTTACCATAAGTTGGCAAACTCATGCTGTCATTAAAGCACAAACCGTGAAAAACCCATGTTTTCACACAACAAACCCCTGTAAAGCTTTCAATTGCTTTAATCTGAGTTTGACAGAACTTGAGTTCTGTCTGCAGAGTAGCAACCTTCTCTGGCTCATCTATGATGTCAATAACACATACTAAAACATTTAATGTTCACACATAAAACGCGAGTTTGCCAAACCCAAATGCTTGCTGAGAAAGTAGCTCAATTTGTCACTCACAGGTTGGAAATGTGCGCAAGCTATGTATTTGCCAACAATGGTTTGAAACCTTTAGTGAGAATGTGCCTTAACAAACTTTAATAGCACTATCTGGAATTTTACCTCGCGCTTCTTCTCTCTCTTTCAACTCCAATACGACTTTCTCACTCTTATCCAAAGCTTCTTTGGTCTCCATTAGCTCTTGAGTAGTTATCGCCAACTGATGCTGGATTTTTTCAACAGATTCTTCAGAGCCCTCCCCAGAGCCACCGCCAATGCCACTATCTACACTCACACTGGACATCCCTGAACCTACTGAACGTGGGGTTGATGTAACAGGTCCGGCAGGGTGTGACTGCTGCACTGCTGCTCCAGATGCTGATATTGGGCTGTGCACCTGTGCTTGTGTTTGAACACTTGTTACACTCGCCTTTCTCATTTCATCTGCTAATAATGCATCTGCTAGTTCTTCTGTTGATGGTGAAAACAAATTCTGTCAGTCAGAACCTTTATACTTTTCATACTTTCATGGAAGTTTATTCTCGAAGAAAGATATCACATGAATTTTCAAGTTCAGAACAAACCAGAACCTAGTTTAATGGCCTTAGCTCCCACGAGTCTCCTGTAGCTCAGTGGTAGAGCATCCGAACTAGCAATCAGAAGGTCTTAGGTTTGACTCATGATAGGAGCACTCGGATTCCTTTTTCCGAGTATACCTGTGCCAATCACTGAATAATATATCATTCTCAAACCATAAATGACATAAGTAAAGAACTTCAAATATTGGACAAACTCTTTAATGATGAAATCAAATTCCACCTAGACCATCTACAACAGCCCAAAACACTTACAATCATGTAACTGTTTAACTGAACTTGCAAATAAATTATGAAAACAGTGAACCATTATGTTAAGTTATGTTTGGGTCATATGCAGTGTACATTGTATATCTTTCAAAATTAATGATGTTTTTAAAATTAATACTAACTGAACAACTGACTAAAGCCTCTTAAGTAAAACCCTGTGTGAAGTGTTTAACGAACAAAACAATCTTTACCAAGTCCAAGATCAAGTTCCTCATCATCATCATCCCACCCAGAGTCAGGTGTACCGTTCCTCCTGGGTGATGTGTCACGCACTGGAACAGTATCCAGGTCGTACCCTCCTGTGTAAACACAAAACAACAATATTATTATTACCTGTCATAGAATTGTTGAAGTACAACATTGATAGGATGTGGCAGGAAATACATAAGTGAAATATTGACTAGTTCTTTTCCTTCTTTCAACTTGAAAGTCAAAGAATGGTGCAGATGTGGATCAGACAAGACTGGGGAAGAATGTGTTTAATACTGTACAGTTCAGTTGTACACACCACATGGCAGCACCTTACAGTCAAGTCATGTCACGCATGGCTGGTTTTTTTGAAATTTGAACGGAGTTTTGAAATTTACACGTCAGTTTTGAACATCGCCAACAAGATTTCAGAGTTCCCATAGAAATTTCCCAAGTTTGTTGATGGTATAATCAGTTTACATACAGCATTAAGTATTTCAAGAATAACAATTGTTTCCCAAGTATTTTTGTAAATTTTGTATTTTTATAAATCTTTTTTTTCTGTTAATGCATCTTTTTTGGAAAGATTTCCAGAGAAGTGTTCAACATTCCATTCACATGTCAGACATTACAAAGAGGAATTTGAATGTTCATTTCATTCTCGGAAATACTGGTCACACGTGACGTGAATTGACTGTAAATGTACAAAAGTCATATTGGAAAACACTCAATTATTGCCATGCACTTACCATAACCAAACCCTGGACTACGTCGGCCTCTGACTGCACCTGTAGCAGGCCAGTTACCACGTGGTTCATCAGATAAAACTGAAAAACAAACAAACAATAACACCATACATTAAAAGAGTGAAAACAACACCAAGCCATAAATAGCAATAATATGAACAGCTTTCAGCCCAAGCAAATTTACAAACTGATGATAAATGCACAGATGTATGAAGACCCAGAATTAGATAATTTGGAAAAATTTGTTATCCAAAACTGTCCAGGTATACAGCACCAGCCAGTCAGGTGTGAGTAGCAGGCTCCTTACCTCCTCCTGGTGTGGTTGTGCGAGCTCTTGGTGCATCGGCAAGCCGCATGGCCTGCACTCGGTACAGCACATCAGCAACCTCGTCATTGTTGGTCTCCAGATTTGGAACAACACCGGCTATATTGAACAACAGAAACGATCAATAATAATTTGAATTTCCATGCAATTGCAAGGTGTGAAAAAAACTAAATATCACTGCCAATGGTCTATGGTACAGTGCAGTTACATGTAACTGTCAAAAAAAGAAAAGCTATTCCTTACTATCCATTTTTCTAGATATCATTCTTGCAGCTGCCTTGTCAAATGCTTGCTGCTCAGCTGCTGGGAGAAGCTCACTCAAATAATGCAACAGCTGAAGCTTGGCTCCATCATCCAAAACAGGTTCCAGGGCATTGATAAGACGTTGCACATTCCTATTGTATTGGATAGAAGTAACCAAAGGATGATAAATCATGCTTATCTTCCCTACAGTTCACTAATGTAAAATTCAACCAACAGTTGATTCAAATGTTGAGCTCAATAAGCCACAGCTACATGGCTGATTAAGTTTTCTATGTGAATAATTATCCAGCTGAGCCACAAAAGGGAGGTGAAGGTGAATATCAAGGGTATGCCACGTGACATAATAGTCCACCATTTATGGAGTACTTGTATTTTGAAGGGTGTTTAGGGGTCTTTTACCACTGTCTGGCACTTTAAATATCATGAAGACCCTGGAAATCAGGTTGACAGGACTTCACACCTGAGTGCCCCCACTGGGGCCAAACTTACAGTGCAACAAACTCAACCGGGGCTACCCAACATTGATCAGCCAATCACAGGTCATGTTTACAACAAAGGAGTCTGGCTTCGGTAGTTTGTAAGCCAATCAAAAACGAGAAAATTTCAAAGTGTTGGTTTTATCGGTAGCCCCGGTTGAGTTTGTTGCACTGTATTATAAACATTATTATGCAAGATGAAGACAATCTGATATAACAGGAACATGATGCATGAACCAGCTGCAGGCTTAAGACTAAATGGGCACCTCTGTAGCAAGGACTGAACCAATGTTAGAGAGTCATTTCAAGAGTGTTGATCGTAGAGAGTTTAACCCTATCTAGACTAGGGGAGGGGTGTGTGTGTGTGTGGGGGGGGGGGGGGCATTTGGCCACACGGACTTCGAAAGTCTATAACTTTTTTAATATTAGCTTAAGTGACACAATGCATCATGACTTTTTCAGAAATGCATCTGGAAACAAATTTGTATAATAGGTAAGGGTTCACTGAATTTGATGTTACCATGGCAACCAATAAATAATATTTTTGATAGGCAGGTTTTTCAGAAATATGACGATTCCTGTTTTAAATGTACAAAAAATAATTAACCCCTGGTCTAGGGGTTAATGATTGCTGTACAAATGACTATCTTTACCTATCTTTACTGTATTGTTTAAGGCTCTGATTGACCATTAGCTGCTCCCCACGTGTAAGAAGTTGACTCATCTGTAAAATAATAAAAATATACAGATGACTCGTTAGTAAAAGTTGCAGTGACGGCACTTCAACCTTCGACCTAATTTTCCAAATGGAAACAGAAATAAAATGTCCCATGTAAAAGTTCAAATAGATTCAATTTCATTTCTTTGTGTACAAAAGGCGGTACAAAGGTGGTGGACAACAGGGATAACCAAGGTTTATGACAACCTTCACCAAAAGATCAATCAGACAATAATTATCCTTTTCAGTTTGCATTATTTTTGGATACAGAAAATCTTTGGAGATGACTCTGCAGAGTAATCTCTGTTCTTTCTGCTATTCTGCCTCCATCATCACTTTTTTCATACAAAAGACAACTTCCCATATTGTAAAATTGAGTTATTTCAGTGCAACATTAAGTTGAAAAGTGGAGATTACATGCAGATGAGAGTGAGCAAGCGACAAAAAAAAGTGTTGCCTGGATACAGGGGACTTAAGTGCTAATGGGATGGAGGGGGATTTCTTATGTAAAATTTGATACTAAACTAAGGTCCTTTGACATAAGATTGTACCTGTATTTTGAACTGCCTGCCCAACATTCGAAGATCATTTCTGCTAAAACCTGTCCCATTCACAAACAAATTACTTCTGATAGAGTATGGCTTTGATGCCATAGATGAACACCGTGACACAGTCGCAGGTCGTTCGTTTTCAAATGTCACAGACAGCTGGGAGGACCTGCTTGATGATGGAATTGATGTCATTGACGATTGGTGTTTCAAAGCACTCGTGGGCCGCCACTGAACAAGTAGGGTCGGACGTGAGCCACTTCCTTTTAAAAGCTGCACTACATGGCTGTGCGGTTTGCCCCTGAAGTGAGAAAAGCATTTTGTTATCAATTGAATGCTGTAGCAACAGTCAATTACATACATGCATTATCCAATTGCCCAACAAAACATGCAGTGTAAGAACTTAGAAATGTTTGGGGTGGGGGGGGGGAGCAGCCTTGTCAATTGCTACAAAGAAAGTTAACGTACATGTAGCAACTGGCAATCCCTCAGTAACATGGGTTTGAATTTAAAAAGATGACTGCTTTGAGTATCCCAACCAAAGTGTTTTAAAATTTTATTCAAGTCATCTACAGTCAACTCTCGCCTTGTGAACACCTCGCTATTATGGACACCTTGATAATTTAGACAGCAGATAAATCCCATGCAAAAATAGAGTACAGTCAAACCTCTTTATTACGGATACCAAGGGGACAGGAATAAGTGTCCGTATTATAGAGGTGTCCGTCTTAGAGATGTTGGCTTTATATGGATTTCGCTCTCTCAGGGACCAAGTGAAATGTCTGTTTTTAAGAGAGGTGTCCGTAAGGAGAGGTTCCACTGTACAGACGTTTGGCTGAAATAAAATCCAGCCATTACGGACTCTCACTATTAAGGACACTACTTCACTGTCCTAGGGTGTCCACAATAAAGGGACTTAACTGTGGCAGTTAAACTCCAATTTCCTGATTTTTCATTGGCCCTTCTGCTTCAAAGGCATAACAAAGCCATCGGGGGACTTGCCTTTTCTTGGTATATAATTTGCAGCTGCAAAAGGGAGTTTGGTTAACACTTTTTCTTTGTTGAATACGGCCCTATATTTTCTGCCTGTGATCGGCTACAAATCTCACTTGTTGGAAATCCTTAGCTAGTCATCCCCGGAAACTTTTCAAGTTATGCGTTTTGAATTCTGCATTGAAGTGTAGGACATCAAAATATGTTCACAGGATACCAAATACTTGTTAAAAGTTAGGAAAAGAAAATGTTCTCAAGTATAAGATAGACTAAGGTTGGGCATGCAGCAATGTGAAAGAGTTGGCCACAAAGAGGTGATAAAGTACTGTTCTACACTGTACCTGACATTCAGCCCATTTATTTCCAGAACATGGTCTCCAGCTTTAAGCCCAGCATGGAAAGCTGCTCCTCCTTTAAGAAAAATGAAAGCATGCTTTACCTTACTCATTTCCAAGAAATAAGAATTCTGTTCATCACACTGGTATATAGACAAAAAAATCTTCCACTGCTAAGTTAATTACACCCTTACATTCACAAAAACTATCTTTTAATGAGATACAATGTATAACCACTGAGCATCACAACAAAAGAGATAGCTCTATGTAGATAGCTGCAGCATACCTCTGTCAACAGTTTTGATGAACACAGGGGAACTTCCACTGAGAGTGAATCCAAACCCAGCACCAGGCCCCTTTCTTGTGACTTGCACAGTCCTGAAAAAAGCAGTGGTAAAAGTGGTTTTCAAAACAGAGTTCTCTCTGATGAAATGTGTTCAAATTTATATAGATATTAGCAAAAGTTTGGTAATACATAAGCAAGAAAAAAATCAACAAATAAAATGGAACGTTTCAGAATCATTATGACACAATTTTGATAAACGAATAATGTTGAATAATTCCTGCACAGTCATTAAAACTCATTTAATCAACTATGAACAAAAAGGATGCCAAACAAAGACACTTAAGTTGGTTTCAAGTAAAATATATCTGAGCCAGTTTAAATTGAATTGCAACCCATTTATTTTACAGCAATGCTTATACCTGCAAACTTGCATAATGGTGATAAATGATTTTTATAGTCCTTGCTTACTGGTCAGAAGAATTAACCCTTTAACCCCTAATATCAAAGATCAAATTCTCCTATCTTGTCCCCATACCTTTCTTATAAAAGTATTGGGGAGAAGTTATAAAAACTTCAAGAAAAAAATCACTTTGGGTGATTCTCATGACCTCAAGGGTTGAATAAACATTGATATTACAAGGAGAAATTTGATGCTAAGTCAACAACAATTTATTTATTTATAAATTCAGACGATATAAGGGGCTTGTCCCGCAAATAGCCACAAAGCTAGTCGTCAGGCAGGACAAGACGAGTACGAAAACATAATGGTAAAAAATACAATAAATAACAAACATGTCGGAAAATGGAAAAACTTGTGATGCTGATCACTGTTAGGGCTTAAAGGGTTAACAATAAAGGTGGTTAGTGCTTAATTTTGTTCTATGTTTGCAGTTACCAACCAAACAACTCATTTGCCCCACTGCTGCAACACTAGTTTCACTTGCTTTGCACAAATTCAGATGTAAAAAAATGAAATACATACTGTGTATGAAGCATATAATATTATAACAATTTATTGACATATTTAGGTTTTCTTTCACGCTCAGAAGCTTCTCACCTTGGAGGCCCAGCAGTGTTCTCTCGCACATTCTGTCTTGTCAAATGACTTCCATGCGACCAAGTACTAAAAAAGCAAAATATAATTTAAGTTTTATTAATATTACTGCTTCAATATTTTATAGCACTTAGCCTGCATGGTGTACAGTAAAAGTCTATGAGTAAGAATCTGTATTTTCCAAGGTAGTCTCAACAGGTTCTTAAATAAATGGTGCTTAACAGAAATGCAGGCTATATAGGTTCTCAGACAGATTCTTACTTTTTGATAACAAAATAGTATAGTGGCTGGGAGAATCTAGTGGTAGTGTCTAATGTGTATTGAAGTGACTAGTGGCATAATGTGTGCACCGTAAGTTATGTCTTCTTTATCACCATCAAAACAAAGAGATGTGTTATAAAATGTTGGCCTTTTCCTATGCGTGGGGGCTTATTTTATTTTACTTATATAAATTTTAAGTGTTTATCAGGTTCTTATTTGATCTATAAAATTGATTTCTAAGACTTAACTGGTTTTTATTTAAAGGGTGTCTAAGTTACAAATTTTACCCTAACAGGTTCTTAAAATTCAGGTTTTAATACTCACGGCTTTTTACTGTAGTGAAACAGTGCTCATTCAAGGAAGTTGAAAGTTACTCACCCAAACCGGCCAATAGGAGCAGTGTTGTGGTGGGCATGGCTGTTATACTCTGCAAACTCCAGGTCAGAGGAAGCCGATAAATCTTGGAATAAATCATCGTCAACTTGCTCTTTCCTTGTATGCATGATTTCGCCATTCATTCCAACAAGTATGTCATACAATGGCTGATCCTTCCTGGGAATAAATACCCTAAGCAGAAAAAGAAACAGAATCAACAGAAAATCAGAACAGCAAAACTATTGCTTGATGATTATGATGACGATGGTCTGGATAAGTGGGCAACAGAAGTGTCCATTTTACATTATTTTTGCTGGGAAGTAGGACCAGACATCAACTTATATAGGCACAAATGGCTGCCAGTCTATCAGTCCATTTGTTGGTCCCACCTTTTTTTATGACTGTGAACCAGCATAAGGTGAATGAACAAACTTGAGATAGACACCAGGGGTGGGTCACTTCCAGAGATTTGTTCGCCCCTTGTGGTTCTTTTAAATTACTTCCCACAAGAGTGACTATAAGTGACATGCTGTGAGACAGGGCCTATAGTTTTGAATCCTTGTTTGAGTAGACAAGAAAGTCTAACCATCTGTAGGTGTCAGAGTAGAGGCAGCACTTTGTCCTCAGTTATTTTAAGACCCGAAGCATTGGTCTGGGCTGGGAATCTAACCTGGGTCAACCACCAACAAAGTCTGGTACTCAACCAAGCTACATTTAACCAGTTGGTGGTTTAGAGCATTGGCCAACCTACTACAGACAGGAGGCCAAAGATTTGACCCAGAAAGGGGACTCAACAAAATGAATGTATCTTTTCTCAGGTTCTATGCTTCGGACAAACTGAATTTATTTTAAAAACTTTCACTTGCAATAAAATTAACCATTGCAAGTTTATCTTGACTGTGCTTTTCAATAAAACATGAACATGTCTCTTGAACCTCAAACAACATGAGAATCTTTGTGAAGCCATTCTTGCTATTGTTGTTATTTTCAAATCAGTATTTGCTGACCAAAGGCAATTGCTACATGCCTTCAGACTTTAATTAAAGGATTTCTCAATACCCAGTTTTTAGTTATGCAAACACAGTTTAATACCAAGTTCAACTACCTTTAAAGGTGTCTCACCTCCAAGCGATGTAGTGCGTCCGATTTAAACCATAGATACCTAAACCCCCAAATCAAATTATAGCTTACAGAGCAAGCTATCAAACTGTACCACAAATTTTTAAATACAATGAATTGTCGAATTGTTAGCGCTGTTTTCTCGAATCATTTTTTTCACTTGACAGGGATTCTTTTAAGAGCTAAAACTCAAAGGAAATTTGTTTGTTTGCCCTCAAATTTGGACAGTAGTTAGTTTAACATATAAACAACACAAAAATGTCTGCAAATTTTTTCTTTCGAAATATTTTTCTCCGAGAGTGATTGTTGTACGATCACTCCACATTTTTTAAATCCTATTTCGAAAATGTTCTTTAACTTTTCACTGCAATTGAATATGGCAAAATGCAGACACGCTTTTTTAGCACTTTGGGCCTGGAAACTGAGGAGCAAATTAAATTAGCGAAAAACAAAATTCTCTTTGACTTGTAGCTTTCAAAAGGTGATTCAGACGCTTGCATTTGGAGGTTGTGAAAAATTTGACAATTCATTTTATTTCAAAATTCTCGGTTTAGTTTGATAGCCAGCTCTTAAAGCTTTAATTTGATATATAGGTTTAGGTATCTTCAGTTTAAACCAGACGCGCTACATTGCTTAGACGCGAGAAACCTCTATAGGTATACAGTAACCTTAAGGAACTCTTCTTGTTCTTCTTTAAATTCGTTTTTATAAATGTAAGGCTAAAAATATCAGCTACGATGTGACTTTTACTTCAGTTCGCAGTTGCCAGTTTTCATTTCCAGCAGTGTGACAAAAAAGGCATTTGCGTTTCATCCAGTCAGCGTAACATCCACAATCTGGACATTCAATACAAGGTTTATATGAATTCCCTTAATTCCTCATCCCCCCCCCTCCCCCCTCATTTTAGGAAGGTCTGATACTCAGGTTACCAAACAGCTACTAAAATACCAAAAGATAATTTTGTTCTACCTTATTTCTTTCAACAGCTTCCTCTCAACTGGCAGCTGAAGAATTCCTTTGAGGCTCTGTGCAAGCACCTCAACAGATCTGTCCCTTGCAAACTGATTCAGAGCCTTGATGAGCATTTTTTTCTTCTCCTCGTTGCCAGCCAGATAATAATTCATCTTGAAAACAACCACAAATTAAACAACAAAGTTATATTTAAATACTGGTTCTGAAATAACGTATGATACAACTATAAGTACAACTGTTTTTAACGAATAATTTATAGGTCCAAATAAATTAACTGATTTGGGGCTAATATCACTGAGAGCTATGTTTGCTTTTAAACTCACAAATATTAATTCAATTATTACAACCTTGGATACGAAATTACTGAGCATTTAAAGCTAAAAGAATGAAATCGACAACTTTGTTCTGTTACAACACAAAGGGTGGTATGTTTAATGTACTTTCTGAAAATACAATTATTTTCCGTTTCGATAAACACACTGACATAGTTTGCATTTCAAAGTCACTCATTGCTGGTGACTCCATGGAAAAGCGGCCCGAACGTGACGTTCGATGAGCTTAATTTCGACGATAAATCTGCAAATTAAACAAGTGCGTTCGTAATATGTTCTGTTTCATCAATTAGCTGGTAAATCGAAGCCTCGCACACTGCAATTATTTCTAACGGACATGAAAACCACAACCTACTTAGATAGAAAACGTAAATAACTGTGAAGTTTAGAGTATACAAGCTTAATCGCTTTAGCAGAAATTATAGAAATATTCGCCCGGTCGAAAGGTAAACTTTGTGTTTAATATCAACAAAAAGACAAGAACTTTGATAAATAACAATAATCGATCGATTTAGAAGGTACCTGGATAAAGAAGTCTTTAGCTCGCTTGTATCTCGAAGATGAGCTTTTTCCTCCTCGTTTGTCAGTAATTCCGATATCTGCGGCGCCGGCGATGAGCACTATTGAAATTGTGGGACCACAAGAATCAATCATTTGTCCGACTTCGTGCTCGTTCATATGTCTCAAATTAACATTATTTATACGAAGAACGAGATCTCCACGACGTATACCGACATTTTCAGCTGGACTGTTTGGCTCAATGTCTGCAATAAACACAGGACCTTTGCCGCGAACTGCAAACCCAAAGCGACCTCTTCGACGTCGAAGATCAAACGTTCTCATTCTCGAGATGACGGCCAAAGCTGGAGGTACTGTTCGGGACCTTTTAGCCAGCAAAATAATTTCCTCTTTGCTTAGTCCTTGGACGTTTTCTCCATTAACTTCGAGGATCTGATCGCCGGGTTGAAGTCCGGCTCGTTGTGCAACAGAATTTTCCTCCACAGACAAGATGACAACAGGCGCTTTTCCACCGACAGTGAAACCAAAGGCTTCTGGCCAATTTTCGTTTGTCCTCATGTCGATAAAATAGCTTTAACTTACAACTGAAACTCTTGAGCACCGCTGTGTGTATTCTTGAGGCTTTTTACAATCACAAAGTCGATAATTTATCGCTAAATTGACGTGTCTTGGGCTAAATCATCCCGTTAATGAGCGCAACAACAATAACGCAGGTGCCCTCCTTTCCAAAACTTGTTGTCGTTCAAAACTTTCAGGAACACTTTCGTTTTATTTCAGTACTGAATTTGCAAGCTTGGAATCCTCGCTATCGAAATCCACGCCAAACTGATGACATTTATAAGAACTGAAACAAAACGTAGTCCAATGCACGTTTTGCGAACTGTGAGTATTGAGTGACAAGACCTCGACGCCAAAATGTGAAACCAAGCAACGAAGACCTCGCCGTTTGCCACAGCGGACGCAGATACCAACGAAATGCACTAGCAAGTGTTCTTGAAGACGAATTGGCAATGTTGTGATGACTTTTTCCTCCTCTATCAACCAAGACTTTATCCACAAAGACTCCGCTGAGAAAAAAACTTGTCTTTGTTTAGTTTTTTGGCTGCTCGATCACCTTTTAAAACAATTCACTTCTCAATTACGCTGTTAGCGCACACGGCAGTGTGGCCATAATTACACATGCAAATGAATGACGATTTCAGCGCTTTCCGACGCAATTTGCATCTTTTTAAAATGCATAGCGTCGAACTTGTCATGCATCCTCGGCATTATATTTTTACAACGGAGAGAAGCGAAGTAATTCAATCACAATGAAAGTTTGATAGACGCAAAGATTTTGCTCCCAACCAGAGAGGACGCTGGGTATATTTTTCAAGGGTCCTTACTTGGCGCTTACACTCGAGGAATGCAGTATACGGTTTCATACGTGCGATCCTTTGGTTTTATGGAACCTCCATGAAATAATAAACAAACTTGATTGCTACTCTTGACCTCACGCCGCCTTTCAGGAAACAAAAGCGTTGATACACCACAAGTTGTTTTTCTGAATAAAGTTAAATTCCGAACCCCCTACGGTTGGTGAATTAAACTAACAAATATTCCTTCAGTCTTGAAATTATAAACACATTAAAATTGCTTTATAAAAACTTCAAAGTACTCTGCAAAATTCAAACCAATTTTAAAATATCAATTGCACTATTTATTCAAGAGTATTGTCGTCTGATATTTCTTCGAAAAGTTTGTTTATTTTCAACATCACAAAAACTTAGATTTGAACCACGCCTAGAAAACCAGGAACAAAAATTCGAAAATTATCATTCTTCTCTTAAAAAAATGATATCTCATTTCTTTCACATAAACTGTTCGTGTCGTGAAGCTTCTAAAGCCTGCATGGTGGATTCAATTCACTGAAACATGTTCAGCGTACGGTAAACTTTGTGACTGGCAAACAAAATGCATTTTGTTTTTCGAAGAAGAAACTAACTAGCGAACATTGCTTCGAAGTTCTCTAGTTTCTAGCCATGGAAAACCCAAGGAGTTCAAGAGGTAAATAGGAATTGCAATTCAGCTCCCAAATTTTGTCTTGTTGTAAAACGGCTTTATTTTCGCATGAATCCACTACAAAACTCACTACTTTGTTCCTGAGGTGGACGGGGGAGGGGGTGAGTGCGTGCGTGCGTTTTTTCCATCAGTATATTTCTATTAAAAATATTAGATGATTAACACTTATATTTGTATCAGATAAAATAGTTTTGCATGGTGCATTAGTCTCGCGGACAGTCCAGTTCAAAATGGTATATTTTAAAATGAGTCATTGATAGAGCTATAGCTATAAGACAGCCTATGAAGAAGGCGGATTCCTTAGCCAAGCACCCGATCTTCGGTGTCTAGGCTCACTTCATGTTTCAAACTGATCAAAATGCTACAGTAGCTGCAGTAGCCTAAGGCAAAATCCACTCAGCGCACACAGCCTTGACCTAGTCAGCTAAATGATGTATGACCATAACCAAGCAAGTGTGGCAAATTATTGTTCTCCATTTAATTGACTGAGTGAGGGCATGCACGCGATTAGCCAGTGATGTTACTTAGGTGACGTCACCAATCAGCCGTCACGTATACGTGTGACGTCAAAAAGGATGCCGCCCAAAAAAATTGCCTTTGGAACAATCAGTAATTCTGATATGTCTCTTTTAAAATGTTATTTTAATCGACACAACCGAACCTTGACTTGTGTGATCACAATTCATAATCAAGCTATTGTAGTACGAAAGATAATTTACTATAAACTCTTTTGCCCAAGATAAAAGCATTCCGCTAACCAATCAAGCTATCTAGCTATCAATCAATTTGTTTAACGAAGTCTCGTGTTAAGTGCAGAGAGCAGTCTTATCGGAAGGTTAATAACACGGGAGAGCTTCCAACTTCCTTTCTTTTTTTCCGACTCATGTCGTCTTCCTGATCCTTTAGCGGATAAGAGTGGAGGCGTCTGCATCAGTAAGACATCCTACAAAACGTGAGATCTTGCTTGAATTTCAATTTTGTACGCCATTTGTACCTTTGCCCACGTTTCACTGTTTTCTTTCAAAAGTGCGGCCCACAAGCGGTTTGATTGAACCGAAAGTTCAACAACGCCGTTTTCAACAAACACGGCGACTTTCACTAATCCCATCAAACAAAAGAAGCTTGAGATCAACCAGTCGCTTCTGAATTTTTATGTCGCTCAGTCACGAAGCCGAACAACAACAAAATTAAAAAAACATTATAACGACCTGCCTTCAAGAGGTAGAAAATGAACACGAAAATGAACCGAGCTTGAGAAAAGCTGAAATGAAAGTTTGAATCATGATGACATAGAAACTTAACTGAAATTCAACTGATAGCCGGCTCAGATCAAATGGATATTTACGTAGTGTGACCCGAGAATTTGCATTACAAATCCTATCTGAGAGAAAACTAAGTTTAAACCACAACTGACTGGCTAAAGTCCCCTTGATGATAATAAACAGGACGCAGGATGTGTTTCGTTCATTGATGCGCATGCGTTGCAGTCGTTTGGTTTTCAATAGCAACTGAATATCTGAGTGGAATTCAGTTATCAGTTCATCCACTCAGTTCAGAATAGTCGGTATATGATCAATAACACAGCCTATAAATATACAACTGATAATAAACACTGAATGAGACATTGCCGGTTTAGATATTACAATGGAGCTGATGGAGTCCAAGTATCAAGTCAGCCTGAGTACAAGGCTTTTCGGAGGGAGGGGGGAAGTAAGGGGAATCCTTACCTTTCTTCCCCCTCTGCCCTCCCCTTAGAAAGGCCTGATACTCAAGTCTGGCTTTAACAGACTTCCCGGTTACCCAGGTTACCCTTCGAACAGGCTGTTCTTTTCGATCAGTTCTTAGAAAAACCAAGGAAAATAAAAAGGAACTGTTCTGCTCACGGGGTAGGCTCAGTAAACTCTAACTGATTTACAATAAACAATCTGTGCAATTTGCACAATCAGTGGGTCCATTGAATACTCAACAGACTCAGAAGGAAGTACATCCCTCGTCACAGACTCAAAAGAAAGAAAGAAAGGCATCATATGAACAGTTTGGTCACACACACCCGCTCCTTTGTTGCGTTAGCTTGCGTTTGTCTGTGACATGAAAACGTCCGGTTAATTTTTTTGTTTTGCCATCTTGCTGGACCTTACATCCCGTAAAATTTATTTTTTCACTTTTTTATTTACTTATTTGTCTGCTTAAAAGCTAATTAATCAGTTATTTAGTCAGTGAGTTACCAGTCAATCAGTCAGTCAGTTAGTTAGTTAGTTAGTCAGTCAGTTAGTTAGTTAGTTAGTTAGTTAGTCAGTTAGTTAGTTAGTTAGTTAGTTAGTCAGTGAGTCAGTCAGTCAGACAGTCAGTCAGTCAGTCAGTCAGTCAGTCAGTTAGTCAGTCAGTCAGTCAGTTAGTTAGTTAGTTAGTTAGTTAGTTAGTTAGTTAGTTAGTTAGTTAGTTAGTTAGTGAATCAAATCACACACTTTTTCTTTCATAAGGACGTTTTCTATAAGTAACCAAAGTTGATCAAATATTTTTAAAATGAATATTATAAATACGGATAAAATAATACATGTAAAATTTCAATCTATATTCAGTCATAGTTCATTTTGATAGGTGTCTTGGTCGCGTCCGCATAGATTTATTGAAATACTATAATAGGTGACTTAAGAATATCAGGCTCAAATAATAATAATAATAATAAGAAGAAGAAGAAGAAGAAGAAGAAGAAGAAGAAGAAGAAGAAGAAGAAGAAGAAGAAGAAGAAGAAGAAGAAGAAGAAGAATAGTAATAAGAACGTTCAGCCTCAATTCCATAATTCGACGTTCTTATAAAAAGAGAGTGTGATTAGTCAGTTCTCTGTTTTTATAAAATTATGTTCCGGCCTAATTCTTCTTGTATTGGCTCTGTCGTTTTCCTTCATAACATTTAACAACTATTTTTATTCGTTATTTCCCGTTTAGTCTCCTAAGGGAGTAATAAGGAAATGTCTGTCACAAAAAAGGGCGTGTAGCATTGCATTGTTTAAGTAATCTGTCAGGTATAATAGCCGTTAATCTGCTGCAGCTTAGGCACACCGAATACACAAAAACTCTCATTCATATACCCCATTAAAATGGATAACCGGTTGTGAACACAGAGAAAGCGTCAACTTCGAAAACAAGCAATATGAGAAGAAATAATATTTTGCCAGTCAAAGGAAGATTGGCCAGACTTCTGAGTCTTCGAGTGGAAAACACTGGGATAGGAAAATAGAAATATTAGCAATGTGAAAACGGAGTGAACTCCTCTCTTTTGTGACTCCAGTAATGGATGTTTAAGCCGATTGAGTCTTGTTGCCGTCCAGACGCCACTTATCACTATTCTTATAGCGTATGCATATTTAGTCAAACGTTCATTAGGGAGACCAGTTTAAAGAACCGAATACAGTTCGGAATCAAATGGAATAGACTGAAGACCTAAGACATTTTATGACTGACATAAGCCTCTCATGATCTCAGATTCTGAGAGATGCTGCGGCGGCCGTTTTTTGACGTGAACACCTTTATAATTCCAGTGCAGACAAAATTACTGGCGTATCTGGTTCGGACACACAGTTAAAACTAAAACAACCCCGGGGGGAGGGGGTACTCCTCGGAATTCTTGGTGGGGGTGTGCCGCCCGGGTCTTCAAATCCCGACCCTATTTCAGACCTAAACATGCCATTTTCCACACCCATTTTCAGACCTGACCTCTAAAATTCATACCCGTTTTCAGACCTGATAATTATGCATCAGTGCCGAACGGAAGTTGACGCAAGGAGTAAAAGTAAGCTGGAATGACATAGTTTATCTATTTCTTTTTCTCGCTATCAGTTAGTCGTTCCAGTTACGTACTGAGAAGAAAAATATGTTTGTAAGCTTTCGTAAATGTTCCCCGATCCAAGAACCCGACCCGATTTCAGACGGTAATTGTCAAAATCTTTACCCGTTTTCAGACCAAAACGGCTCAAAAACCATACCCTTTGGGGCGGCACATACCTATATACCTTATATAGGGGAGTACCCCCCCCCCCCCGGGAAAATTACCCAGGCGTAAACTTCTGTTATCTAAAAATCTGATAAAAATTTTTTCGTTAAACAATCAAACGTTGATGATCGTGCGTTAGAAATACTGTAAATAACGAACAAAAATTGATCGGCTATTCCGTATTCCTCCACCACACCAAAGCTGGGAGGAAAATGCAATTTGCGACTTCTCGACTCAGCGTGCCATACGAGGTCGTTTGTACATGTAGTTTCCCTGGACCAAAAAAACCCAGCCTATTATGATGTGCATTACTCGCGTTTCTTCTGCGCGCGCAATTTCGTTCCAAGAGAATAAGGACCGATAAGGGGGTTAGTTTCTAAAGAAACTGTGTTGCTGCGTCGATGGGGAGTCGAAATGAATGTTTGGTTTACCAACAGAGTTGATAACTAAAGAATTGGCCACCGTAAAGAGATTCGAGTGCTCAGGTTTCGAGCATTAGCCCTTTGACAGAGCGAACCCTAGAGGCTGCAATCCTTTCGGTCAGCTGACCCGGCCAAAACGCGCGCGCGATCTGCGGACGGGACTGGTGGGCGCGCGGATAACAAGGAAGCTCGCGAGAATCACTCGCGCGTCAAGCAATCAGTGACGCAACAATCATAAACGTCACAAACACAGCTTAGAACTGCATGCAGTAATAACTTGGGCAATGTAAACAATAACATCTGCATCATACAAAGTTCTTACAAAAAGGGACAGAATTAAATGAAAGCCCCGCGGTAGTATTCATAGAAATCTCGCGGTTTTGCAAGCATGCATAAAAAGCTCGAAGACGTTTCTTGGCATGATTAGAAAATCGGTGGAAAAGGATAGTGAATCAACAAAAGAAGGAGGTATGTGGCAGAACTCTTTGAGCTAATTTAGTTTTACTGTAAGTGCTTATCAAGTTTTCCCTCATTCCGAACCGAGAACGTTTTTTTGGTGGTTCAGTGAGTGTCTTTATCGATCCCTATGCTACAGACTCTGAGTGATTTAAGGACGATGTTACCAAGCTATAAAACCATGCAGCAAAGTACTCACTTTAGACCGGACTTGTACATTTACTTCTAAAAATATGTGTGGCCGCGGCGCCAGTTGAAAGCTAATTTGAAAGAAGGTGCAAATCTGTGCGCTTTGTCTTGAAAGTGATCCTTACAACAAAAAGACAATTAACTCAGAGAAAATGGAAAGTCTTAAAGTTGCATTGAATTTATTCGTGTGGTGTGATATGGTGCAGGACGATTCCTAACTAATCCAGAGTAAATGCATCTGGAAAAATTTTTTTTTATTAATTTCGGTACAAAGAAACCGCATTAAAGGAACTGATTGGCTGGATAATTGAAAGCTAAAATAATTTTCTCCTAGATATCAGGTCTAGTTTAAATAAAATAGATACATAATTGACAGTCAGAATATTTTATTAGTTACTTCAGTCCAAGAGCTGAACTTTAATTATCCAGGTATATTGTTAACTTTAACACTGTTGCCACCATGACATGCATAGTTGATGAAGTGTTTTTCATTTTGTCTCAAAAACGGCGACAACAAACTATCAATGGCTCAGTTAACTTAACTTTTTTTTGTTAAATGAATCCAAACATTTATTCAATTAAGACTCGAGCTTAATCCCTAGATTCCAATTTGATTCAAGTGTTGTCAACTTGTCATTTACCCTGCACAAAAACAACTTACAAATCTTAGCAATTTTGTGGAAGCCGGATTCCATTGAAAAGTTGGTCTCGAGATTTGTAAGGAGTAATGCAATCAGTTTATAAAACTTTACATACATGTTAAAGACATCGAAAGGCAGCTCACAGAAAATAATTACTCAAAACAAAAGAGTATTTATCAAGTAACTTAGGTAAATACATTTTGCGCGCAGAACTGAAGCCCCTGAGTTATTAAGTTTTATTCTAAAAGTCAGGTAAGCCTTTTTCAGTAGTCTGTCGATTCGTATCTTTTTTTTCGATTTTGTTTCCCGATTTCGTTGCCCTCTGTCATCAAAGATTAGACAAGAAATCTATTATGATGTATAAAACCTTACACGGGATGACACCAGAATATTTTAGACCATGTTTTGTTTTACCTAATTAATGTGAATTCTTATCATTTAAGGAATACTGAAAACACACTAACTCTTCCACAACCCCGCACTGATTATCTAAAGAGAAGTTTCTCATATTTTGGAGCTCAGTTGTGGAACAGTTCACCCTTAGAATTTATATTACAGCAGTTGACTTCTTTGAATGATTTTAAGACTTAACTGAGTCGCCACAGTTTTAAATAAATTTTAAGTGAGATTTTAAACACGGCCTCTTGGAAAAGCAGTCTTTGTTGTTTTAATTTTTTTCTTTCATAATTGTAGTTAGGTAGATGGACAATTAGTTGATAATGATTAATTTATAAGCTGATGTAATTACCGTGTCTAAATAAAGTTATCGTATCGTATTGTATCATTGTTTTATTCCTTTCCATTGAACATTTGGCGCGCTGTTATCTAACGGAGTAACGTAAAATTAAAGTAAGATATCGTGGTTTCTCGATACATAAGTCCATAGCATTCGTTTACAAACTTGACAGAAACTTCTATTTAAGGAGACGGAAAGGGTTTACTTAGGCTCGTAATGGTTGCGGGCCAAGGAGTGAGGGTGGGAGGAGGGGAGGGGAGGGAAGGGGAGGAGAGCGGCGCATGGATATCCTATATAGAAGGAGAACAAAATCGCGATAAAGGATGCAGACGGATATCGTATGTATCATTCGTTGACCAGTAATTATTCTTACTGATAATTTAGGAATATTTAAAGCGAATGCCGCCTGCAATTTGTGGGCTCAGGATGATTCCAATCTCCCTATAATTATTTGTATAATGTGTGTGTTTTTGTAATGTTTTTACAAATTTATTTTCCATTTTCAGATGTGAGACCGGATCACTGGCATTTCATCAATATCATTACTGAATTTTTCAAGTGGTATTTATTTAAATAAACATTACTTTCCTGATTCCGTTCATATATGACAAAAGGGTGACACTTAGGCTATTTAAGCCTGAGAACTGAGCGTAATAAGAGCATAGCTCTGACTGAGGAGACCCAGAAATAATTGCTTAATTTAGCAGTTTTTCAAACTGGCTGAGACGATTGTGAAAAACATATTTTGTCTCTCAATAAAGGTATACAAGCTGAGGAATTCAGTCAAATTTTCTGTACTCAAATCAGGGAACTGATGACATAGACAAAAAATAAAACCTCATTCCCATTTTCAACTGCTTTTAACGAAATCAAATTTTGTAACCTCGATCGTAGTTATTACACCTCCAATTATCGTTCTTTGTTCTTAGATTATCACTTCTGGATAGCTTTCGCTAATACCTTAAAAACAATAATCAAACAGACATGCAACAAATCAACATATACAAAAATTCATTAGATGGGTCAAAATAATCGTTACAGGTGCTTAAGATGAGCTGTAATAACTAGGAGAGGAATAGCCTTAAGGCCAACAAGAACAACGAAATTTGTAAGGAAATACAAAAGTACAAAATATCATATGTTAATTTTGCATTAATTTCTCTCTTCTAACCATTCGTGCCATCTTTCTTATTAGCAACTGGAAATTAACCCTGACTTTTACTCTTGTGGTTCTTCTGTTTTCTGCTACTTTTTTCACCAAAAAGGATATCACCTTTGCTGTCAACATTTGGGTCTTTCCTGGTAAGTCATGGTTTTCGTTTTTTTTTTTTTCCTTTTCATTGTTCTGTCTCCCCAGAAAAGGTCTCAGCTATGAAAGTTATACCCATCAAGCAGTGTTCCTGTGATCATTTATTTAATGCCTACACTTTGTATCAAGCGATCATTTCCTTATCATTCAACGAGCTTAATACTGATATCGCGCGCTATAGCCATGCTTCAACCTATAATGTCAGGGGAATGATGAGGCAGACTTAATTTACAGGCTCTATAGTTTCTTTTTGGCTACGCGCCATTTTTTTTTTTTTTACCTCAAGATCTATGTACTTTTTTGGTTAATTTCTTGAATTGAGTAGAGCTGTGTTTCTTGCATATCTTTATGTAAAATATATATTGTTGGAAATGTTGGCACTAGCAAATCAATCAATAAATAAAAAATAAAATAAAGTCGGTGAATCGACGTTCGTTCACATCCGACCTTTAACCTTCTCTCCTTTTTTCCGGGTGTAAGCGGATACTTACACCAATAACATACTTTTAAGGACTAACACTGAATTTCATGTGACCAAACGAACTGTATTTTATTTGTTTTGTCGTTACAGGTTTCGCTGTTCTTATTGCCTCCTTTGTATGCTCAGAAGAACTTCATAAATGGATTCCAATCAGGCATCAAGGTATGTATAAAACGAAAATAAACCGAAAACTAAACTATAACTGATTTGTCGTTATTAGAGACGGGCAGATTATGAGTTTAGGTATGAGGAAGTAACTGGAATCGATTTGCAATTGATTGACATTCATCCTCTTTGCTTCTGAATAAACATACTGAAGATAAATCCTCCTGATAAGGCAATAATCCTAATATGACTTTTTTACATATTCGTTTGTGGCAATTCACCTCTACAGAGACAAGCAAATTAAAATTAAAAACGTTCTGAAGTTTTCGCTCTTATCACAAGGGCTTCGTTCTTCTAATTTGCATGTCTGCAGAAAAGAATTGTCCCAAGCGAGTACGAGTATTCCTGAAAGAAGAATTAACTTTATTTCTTAGGCATTTTTTATTTACGAATTGCAGAATTTGGACAACAACCACCTTATTTAACAGTTGTCCCACCGGCCCCTCCTCCTCCCCCACCCCCACCTTTCTCCCCACCCCCTCCACCCCCAAACACTGTTAACGGACACAGAAGACACAGATTAGATTGCAGAAAATTGTCCTGGGAAACACTCAGCCCAGACCTGCTAAACCGGGACACAATTTGGAAAAAGGTCAGTACAACAGGAACCCGATTTAGTTTAATGTTTTTTGTTTGGGTTTTTTGGCTGTTGTTGTTGTTTCTGTATGTTTGCTTTTAAGTTTTGTAATCGGTTCAAATTATATGACGTTTAAAATATCCAGAAACCTTTCAATCTTTTTTGGTTGAAAACTAAACTAACTTAGATTGACGTAAATGCATTTCCCACACTAGGCAGCGAGTGTTTGTCACCGGACGTTAATTGTTCAACGCTTATACTCTTTGGTCTATTGCGCTAGTTGCAGTTCAGTGATTAACGTCAGTGATGTCATTGCAGTAATGCTTTGAAAATAAAATTGTATACGGTGATTATATTTTGGGTTACGTTTGGTGATTTTAACTAAAACATCTGCCATATAAGCATGCAGTATCGGTTAATTTGCTGCCGGTGTAAGAAACCTGCTTAAAACCAAACTGACAGAGGATACAGCACGCAGGAGTATTAAAGACGCTGTCAACAAATTCTACTCACTCCAAAAAAAAAAAACTCCTACTTTCCCCTTCGCTTTCTATGAGGAGATAGTAATTTTAATAACAAAGCACGTGCAGTCAAGTTAGAAGGAAACGTCAATTTAAACAGTACGATGCGGGCTTAGTTGGCCCGTAATGACATTGCTTTAAACGCAAATTACTTGTTCTGTTTTCTTTTTCAAACGTTCTCAGGTTAGGAAACATTTGCCTTTAGAGGGCATTTTTGAGTCTGAAGACATCATACGGGAATTTTCGATCATGCCATCTCAAGGTATATAAGCTAAGCTAATTATAGCAGACTTACATTTTTCTAAAGCTCTATTTTCACTGGACCCTGATAACCTGCAGCTGCATTGTTTATTTTTTTTTTAGGGCTGTTCTTCCTTCTTTCGTCTTCTCGACCAACCATTTAAGACGTCGCAAACGGACGGGGTGCAGGTCGCTCCAATTCTAGGTTATTTCGTCTCAGTTGATAACTTGATAAATTATTCTCCCCTCCCCCTCCCACAGATTAAAAGGAAGAAATCTTAAGAAGGCTTTTTGACGTATGGGGGTTGAAGAGGCGTAGACTGGTTTCAATTCTATTATTCAAACTCAAATTGATCAACTGTGATATCAGCATTTCTCAGTTTGATACCTGTGACATATCCGATTATATCAGTAATAGGTTACTCGTCATGTTTACTCCACAGGATCATTAAAGAAAACCAAACGAGAAAATGCTATGAACGAGAAAAAGATCTTCAACATCTGTAAGTATTTTGAGGATATGAGTGTTTTGTAGTTTGTAGGTATCAACTGAATTATCTTTTGCACAAATAAGATTCGCTTGATTACAGGTTGAGCAGATTATTAAATAACTATATGTAACTTATCAGTTAAGTGCAGTGCCTCCTAACACAGAAGCATTTCCCCCAGTTTGTGACCATCGAAAACGAAAAAAACTAAGATATTTTTAAACATTGTATGGCATTTTTCTCAAAATTGAAGCTTGGTTATCTTTGGGAATGCGTGGTTACCCCTAATTTTCCTTTTCAATTCCAACAGCCCTTGTTAAGATCTACTTTTTCGGAACAGTCGCAAGCCGCGCAAAAATACCTTTTAGTAGGCCGTAGCTGGGCAGAACTTATGCGCAGTAGCGAAACGAGGCTTTATCCTTAACTAAATACCAGAGAAAGTGATCACGATCACAATTTCTTGCGATAACCACAATAAAGGTGATCGCAATAACTATTCAAGTGTGATTCTATGGTCCTTTTTTTATAACGTTTGGTTTTTTTGTCGCCATAATCTCATTTAGCAATAGTGATGACTCACCACAAGCTGAAAACAGAAGAAGTAACGAAATGCCTTATATCCGGGAATTCTGATTTGACCTCTGACGTCCTCAGACAACTGCTGGCATTTGCACCCGATGAACGAGAGGTAACTATGGTAACACCGAGAGACTAATGATAGGAGAGCCGAGCACCTTTAACAGAACGCGTTCATTGACGGTTTAGTTTACTCCTATATTTATGATAGTATACTTAATTGTAATGAGGGGTGTTGCACTATCTACGAGCCCAGACAACTGAGTTTACCTGAACGTTTTGAGTAGGCGAGTGCCCATTCGGCTAAATAGGAACGGAGGCCTACATTTGTAATTTACGATGAATATTGCTTATTGATTGGCATGGATAATGTATAGCATCTTTTTAATTAAGAAAGATCAGGTATCATGACAATGCTTAAGGATACCACACATTTTCATAAAATGTCAAAATATCAAGATTAATATTTGCAATTATGAATCCAGGCATGAAAACGTTCAGACCCCGGGTGCCCCGGGCGCCTATATAAGCTGACGTCCTGTCCTACTTTCCCAGCAAATGTTTTGTAAAACGGACAACATCTATTGCCCGTTCGTCTCGACTACTATCATTATCATCATCATTATTGCGCAAGGCTTACGTCCAGCATTAATAATACCTTTTTATCGTTCTGCTTTGGAAATGTTGTGTGTTGTGTTAGCTGATTTGATAAAAACTCGTTTGTTCAGATGAAGTATTAAAATTACTGATTCGTTATCCCATCTGTAACTTTGGCTGAACAGGCAATATCTATCAGAAAACAAGAAAGAGAAGACGAGTCTTTACTGGAACCTGCCGAGCGCTTCTATCTGGAGGTAATGGAGCTTTCATATTACTTTCATATTACGGATCAAAAATTTTGTATACTTCCCTTGGGGGTTTTAGGGGATATTACTCCGTAGCCGAGTCAACAAGCAAACAGACAGAGCATAATTTACAGGGATTGGACACAATGGGAACGACCAGCACTGTTTGCATCATGTTACGTGGTTGGTCGAGAGGACAAAAGAACGAACAACAGAACAATGCTCCCAGCTCTAAAAAGCAATGCAGCTGCGGGTTATAAGGGTGCAGTGAAAATGGAGCTTTTCAATTAAGGGTACAGGTCCACTGACACAGTGAACCGTCTGCCAATGATTACTGACCACTATAGAATGAATGATTTTCTCGTCAGTTTCCTCATACTTGACTTCACAGTCTAGACCGTATCATGGGAGATATTCGTGACACTGTACTAAAATTTAATTAGCATTATAGGGGATTAGTTCTGAATGAGACAGGTGGTAAATTGCAGCTGGGAGAATAAGATTTAAAAACGAAAATTTAGAGGGGATAAAACTAATTATTTTAAATTTATCTAGCAGCTGAGAAAATAAACTTAGTGTGTACGATATAAGTATTACTTAAGACGTCACTTAAGAAGTGTATTGTATTTCTGAAATTTTGGCAGATTGCAGCTTCTGTTCCTTCGTATAAAGAAAGACTTCGAACAGTGTTACTGAAAGATCAGCTTCAAGAAAGGATCTCCCAAATAAAACCAGTAAGACCCAATAATATAAAAGAGAACAAACGAGTAAGCAAGCAAAGAGGTGAACACAATAACGTTTAGCAATAAGCAAATAACCATAGGCACATCCACTCATTTATTGACCCAATTTATTGACTCCGTGTCTAACGACTGGAGTCGAGGCAGAAGACACACTCTCAGGGTGGGGTTAGGAGCGACCCGCGCCATTTGCAACGTCTCACATGGTTGGTCGGGAGGATAAAGGAACGAACAACAGAACTATTCTCCCAGCATAAAAAACAATACAGCTGCAGGCCATCAGCGTCCAGTGAAAACAGAGATTTTGAAGGGTGCAGTTCTACCAGGGCGGATAGATGTTGCCCTGGTTCTACTGTGGCGTTGACGCTTCTCTAGAAACCAGTTGCGAGGAAAACAACTGCTGGATGAATCGATAAAGATAACTAATGCCTGAACATATTAATGATGCCCTTTATTAATTGGAATTATAAAACTGCATTATTGGATAATGTAATTCAAGAGTAACGGTTTTGATTGGCCCGGTTGAGCAGCCATGGTTTGTGAGCTATCACACCATTCCCCACAAACATGGTAACTGAACGCATCAGCGAGAAATGAAAATATCACTAAATCAGCAAGTTTTAGCGATATTTCGCCGTTGTCTGTTAGTCAGTCAGCTAGTCTATAAGTCAGTGGGATGTTCAGATGACCAGCCAGTCAGTCTGTCATTCAGCCAGACAGGCGATCATTCAGTCCATCCGCCGGCCAATCAGTTCCTAAAACGATTAGCTGACCAACCAGTCAGCAGGTCAGTTATCCAACTCGAACTTGTTTGATAACGAGATGATTTTACCCAACTCTGCGCTACGCGCCTCGTTGGCTGTCCATCATCTCGTATCCAACGCGCACCCGTGGAATGCTTGTCAATTGCTGCTTTAATTGACTGTTGGGCCCTTCTGATCATGATCTACATAATCTGTACTCTTCCACCGTCCATCATCCATAATCTAGAACTAATTCAGTGTTCTTCGTTTCTTTTCTTAATATCCGATGTTTCAGTGCGCACCATGGATCTTCCACGTACACTTGGGCCCTGTTAAACTTTGTTGTAAAGCTAGTTTGACGTTCAACTTTAATAGAATTAAATCTGTTTCTTATTTCAGCATCTTGAAACAGTAATAACAGCCTGTCAGGAGCTCATTTCCAGTGAAAAACTCACAACATTTATTGAGGTAAATGAGTCAATAAACTTAAAAGAAAAAATTGAAAACAACAACAACAACAAAAAGAAACCGGCAAACAAACACATACAATAAAAACAACAAAAATTCTCTTCCACAGTTAATAACGCCAAGCCTTAAAGAAATAGGCGAAATGCTGACAATATTGGTAGAACAAAAAGTATTTTAAAGATAGCAGGGCGTCTATGGCTTGTTGATACTTATAGTTTGCTCGTTATAAGTTGTAAGGCCATTACCTAAGAGGAAGCAGCAACGAAGTTTCAAGGAAAATCAGATTATGGTAAATTTTAGAGAAACCTTTTTAATAGCCTTAGTATAGCTTTTTTATACACCTGTGTACTTTTTGTAACCAAGAGGGCTTATCTTGCGAATTTTATGATGCGGAGTTGAATTTGGTGGGTAATATCAACAGAATCAGTTACTTTTAAACTTATTCAGTAAATAGGCAGATATTTTTGTTTTGCAGCTGCTTTTAACAATGGGAAACATTATGAATGGAAGCGACGCTTGTGCTTTTAAGATAACATTTGTAACTAAGGTAAGCAAGGAAGACTCGGTTCACATTTATTACCTTACTTTCCATAGGAAATTTACTGCATGAGGGCTACTCCAAGCCGAAAGAACAATTTTTTAGACGCCGTTATCACGAACAATTTGCGACCTAACGGGAAACGCGAGTCAATGTCAGAAATTATGCATAATCTGGTAATAGCTAGATTTTCGGGTGTTTGTAGGGCACGTGACCAGCCAATGCCAAGATCTTTTTCAGTCCCTCCCAATTTACAAGGGAAAAGCCCTAGGCTGGGAACGTAACGAGGTTGATTTCACATGAGAAACGTAGCAAACTCACCCACAAATTTTACCTAAGAAAATAACCAAACAACTGCAAACTGATTGTTGCTAATAAGAGTCCTCAAAGCTCAGCGGTTTTGCAATAGTTTTATAACCTCTGAACAAACGAATCGTTGGCTCTGTATCAGCATTGTGCGGTCTCTAGGGTCGAAAATGGCTGTTTCGAGTATTGGTTTCTCACGCATGCGTACTTTTCCCAGCTGATGGACTACAAATCGTCTGTAAATAAGACCACCTCAGTTCTGGATTACCTAACAAGAGTCATCATCAACAAATGTCCGCACATTGCAGCTCTAGATGATGATCTTAGACACGTGCAACAGGCGTCACGAGGTAATGAGAGCTTTTATTGGAGACTTAGGTTTATAGCACGTGATATTTTCATGCATGAAAACATCGCTTTGCTAGGCATACTTTCTGCAACAAAACTGTTAAAATTTCCTGGTTTTCAATAGAATTCTCTGTGCTTTACGTTTCTATAATCTATTACGACACTTTTCTTTACATTGCTATAATTGTAATAAATTTACACTTAATTACTCAGTTTGTTTTTACTGATGTCAAAGTTGAACGTTGATTTTAACACATATTGTACAGAAAAAATTTCAAATAACAATGTAAGGATTTGTTGCCTCACGCAGTAACGTTTATTCCTTTCTTTCCTCCTCCACATCGCCGGTTTCACTGAGGTTTTGAACGTGATTATTCTCGTCTAATTTCAGTTCCACTCAAGACAGTGGACAAAGAGATAGGCCAGCTAACTTCGGAAATTGAGGTGAGAAAGTCGGAAAGATTTTAACTTTACGAAATAGAAAGTAACATTTTTCGTGTTTTCAAAACATGAGGAGACGTGGGAGAACGAGACTCCTGATACTTACGAGCCGCAGCCTTGGCTGTGAGAATAGGTTTACATTTTTATTCATTTCTTTGATAGATCCTTGAACAAGATGTTGAGAAAATAAATAGCGAATGTGTAAGAGAAGAAGAAGATGCTTTCCGTTCAAGCATTGAAGTATCCTTTACAGAGCCTTTATTGAATATTTGTTATTCAGAAATTGCATCTAAATTGTATTAACATTCAGAAACCATTCAGGAAAGATTAATACGAGGCAAGGGCAGGTGTGTCGTTATTAATCTCAGTTTTAACACTAAGTAGACCAGGCTAAAGCTATGATAGTGACACTTGGAGGATAAATAGTAGGTCCAAAGATGTTTCCTTTGAGGTCAATAACAAGAGGTGATGACGTAATGTGACGTACTTATTACATCATGATTACCATATGGCGGCCGTATTGGATTTCTGGATTTCCCGAAACCTTCACAAAAAGTGTAAAAATTTGAACGAGGTAATCAAATACAATTAAGAACATTAATATGAGCTAAAAACAAACCTTACGGTACGAAAAGTAATCTTTCTTCATTTTAGAAAGTGCTTTTCCATTTTCTGAAAAATCTGCCTGTCAAAAAATAGGTCGACATGGTAACATTAAAGTCAATGAACTCTAGCCGACCCCAGGACAGCTGACAAGGGGATACAAAGCAAATTAGTTCATGTAAATTGAACGCTTTTTCTTTAAAGTAAAATAATTGATGGGAAAAACGTCTTTAACAACGCTTTCAGCTGTTTGCCGTTACCGCCAAAGAAGAGCTTAATGATGTGTTGGCGCTGAGGAAAACCGTGAAAAGAAAATTTCACCTATTAGTTCAGTACTTCGGCGAAGAATTGATCAAACCAGAGGAATTATTTGGAATATTTTCCACGCTGTTGCGACAATTTGAGGTAAGTAAAAAATTTGAGATAACCAAGTCGAAATCCAACCCCAAGTAATAGTGCACAATTCTTGGATTATTCTCATTACCTTACGACTTACATTACATTTTAGAAAGAAAAAACTGTTGGCAAGAGTTGCAGTTCTTGTGGCATTGGGTTTATTACATAGCTTCTATTCAGACTGGTTTCCAATTCAGTGTCATAAAACGAAAACCAAAGTAATAACCTCTTACCAATCACAACAGATGCAAACAGTGCAGTGAACTAAGCAGAAGTCGTAATCGGCGCCAAGCGCAGGAAAAGGCGTGCGAACAAGTCACGATTGGTTTTGGTTTTGGTTTAGCTTCCCATTGGTTGAGAAATTTGGCGCGAAATACTAAATGGGAATCACAAGTGAAATCGCTCACATAACAAAGTTGTTGAGTTGGGATGTCAAAATATTCTTTGAGTCATTTGCCGTGTTCACACGTTAACAAAAAATATCATCATCATCATCATCATCATCATCATCATCATCATCATCACCATCACCGTCAAAGAAAAAGAACAAGTATCACATGAAAATTTTATTTTATTTATACTGATGAAGATTCCTTAGAATTGCATGTGAAATTCGGGTTGAGGTGCTCAATGTCGGTTAATTCCTTCCTCTTATTTAAATTACACCAATTTACTGTTTCGCTTGTTTTGCAGGATGCTTTGAAGACATACAAATAAAGGAGCAGAACCGGCAATGGCAATGGTTTGGACGGTTTTCAAACAATAACCACAATGAAGAGAAATAATAATTTCTCTGTATTTTTAACAGAGCTGTTTTTTGGTGTTATCTTATATTATACCCAAAAGCTCTACACACAATGCAATCTGTCACCCGAGTTCAATAAAAATATGAACATTCAACCGATAATTTATGTGTGTATAGTGTTGTTCTATCGGAGACGGAAAAATGACTGCCTTGGTGCTCGTTCTAAGTCAGTGTACCACAGCAAGCGCGAAAACTCTTATAAGGTACAAAACTCACAAAAGTTGAAGAAAAATGCAGGTTGAAAATTTATCGTCAACAGTTGTTGGAGCAATATATTTTTTCATCACATTTTCATCGAGCTATAGGAAAAACAAAGGAAGCAACAGGAAAGTGCTATACAGCACACATAAATGCGAAAAACATTTGTCACCCTGCACATTAAAGACAAACAACTAGAGACTAACCAATGAGAGCTGGTTTCCAGGTTGTTTGCGCCGTTCAAATGGCGGGACTCACGCAGTAATTCAAGTCACACTGGTGCTAATTAACTCTCCCACCAAAATATTCGTAGTAGCGATTGGTTAACTTGCGGACGATAAGTATTCTTTCTCTGCCACACAAACATCTGTGTGTGACAAGCATTTCAGTTGCTAGAGCAACAGCCAATGAGCAGATGCGATTGTAATACTCCGTGCAGACGTGACAGCTTTTCTTGCATAATGCACACGTGTCGTACAGGAAATATAAAGCCAAGCCAAATTCAACAAGTCACATTGCCAAGAAGACCTGTTCAAGACGAGAGAAGCTGTTGTGACAGACAAAAACGCTGCTAGACATTAAGACATGGCTCGTACCAAGCAGACCGCTCGTAAATCAACCGGTGGAAAAGCTCCCCGAAAGCAGCTCGCAACCAAAGCAGCGCGAAAAAGCGCACCAGCAACTGGCGGAGTGAAGAAGCCTCATCGCTACAGACCAGGAACTGTCGCCCTGAGAGAAATTCGCCGCTACCAAAAGTCGACAGAGCTGTTGATCCGTAAGCTGCCCTTCCAGCGTCTAATTCGCGAGATAGCCCAAGATTTCAAGACGGACTTGCGTTTTCAAAGCTCGGCTGTGTTAGCTCTACAAGAAGCTGCCGAGGCTTATCTCGTGGGCCTGTTTGAAGACACCAATCTCTGTGCCATCCACGCTAAGCGGGTCACCATTATGCCTAAAGACATTCAACTTGCCAGAAGAATCCGCGGAGAGCGTGCTTAAATGAACAGGACAGGAAATCTTGGTATATTTTATCATTTCGACTTATTCTTTTGACAAGACATTTGAATTTTAGACTTAACGAATGTTATTTTTCGCCACACGTTTTACCGTCACCGAGACTTGACGAACGATGAGACGGAACAGATATTTAGTATTCGAAGAACTTACAGTTGTGAGATAAAATAATATCATTTGTAAATAAGAAGTGAAGAAGTTGTAAACGCTATTGACATCGACGCCTGACAGACGAACGACAATGTAACAGTTTACGTATTTGACGAACTAAAACACTTTCAATTGTAAGACTCGACTGAAGAAAGTCATTTGTAGATATAAGAAGTTGTAAAATCTTAGTATGTTTATACGTTCATTTACATCGCAGGACCGATGGTGTTAATTTTAGTATTCAGTCGTACACCACAAGTTAATTAAAATTATCAAGTCTCCAATTCATTTCGTTGTTTTGTTGATTTGTTTTTCACCAATGCGAACTGTCTCGCAGTTTTAAGGCGCCAATTAAGAATATTTTATTCAACCTTGTCGGTAACTAGTTTGAAAATTTCAAGGCAGATAAAAACGGGTGTCAGTAAAACGCGGGGTCGGGGCCGGGGCCGGGGCCGGGGTCGGGGTCGGGGTCGGGGTCGGGGTCGGGGTCATTTTTTTTCTCTTTTTTTTTTCTTTATTTTTTTCCTTTCTTTTTTTTTTTTCAACATCACAGGTCATTTGTGGGTCAAATAAGGATTACAGCCAAAGTAAAAAAGTTAAGTCTCTAAAGCTTACTAGCTTAGGGTAGGTCATCGGTGACAACACTCGATACAGTTCCGTATTCTGGCGGACTTTGGTTCCGTGAATTGACTACCTTTTATTCTTCTAAGAAACGAAATGAGGCAAAAAATACAAGGTACGAGACAATATATTTCCTTGAACTAACAAATTCGTGAACTAGAATGTGTATGAACTTACTATGAACACCCCCGCCGCCTTCCATGATCGTGCTCGTTTATTTCCGAGAATGAAATAAACATGCGTTCGAATTCCTTTGTAAAGCTCGGCATTTGAGTAGAATGTAGAACATTTCTGTGGAAATCTTTCCGAAAAAGACGCATTGACTGACAAAAAAAAAAAGATTCAAAATACTTTAGAGACAATTGTTATTCTTGAAATACTTGTGCTGTAATATAAAGAAAAATTCATAGCTTTATACCGTCAATAAACTAGGGAAATTTCTACGAGAACTCTGAAATCTCATTGCCGACGTCAAAACTGACATGTAAATAGGCCTTATCACGGTTTGCGACGCCATTTTGACGAGTAGGCAAACCGCAAACAGGCTTGAAATAACAGTGTTTGTATGGAAATCCCATGTCAAATAATTTTCATAAAACATCGCTGCTGAAAAATTCATGAATTGTCTTTTTCGGAAAGATTTCAAGAGAAATGTTCTACTTTCCATTCAAATGCCAAGCTTTACAAAGGAATTCAAACGCACGTTTATTTCATTCTCGGAAATAATAGTCACGCGTGACATGGATTGACTGTAACAAACGAGCACGATCATGGAAGGCGGCGGGGGTGTTCATGAGTTCATGCGCATTCTAGTTCATCCTAAGCTAGTAAGCTTAAGAGACTTAAATTTTTTTGTATTGGTTTAATCCTTATTTGACCCACAAATGACCTGTGATGTTAAAAAAAAAAAAAAGAACGAAAAAAAAGAAAAAGAAAAAAAAAAAGAAAAAGAAAAAAAAAAAAGAAAGGAAAAAATAAAGAAAAAAAGAAAAAGAAAAAAATAACCCAGACCCCGACCCCGACCCCGACCCCGACCCCGACCCCGGCCCCGACCCCGGCCCCGACCC